>NC_053403.1:4253947-4436447 GCF_016859285.1 Xiphias gladius | reverse complement strand
ACGGTGCCCCCCAGAAATTCCACAATGTAGCGAAAAAGATTCGTGTCCGTGCCACGGGGGCAATGATCAAAACTACCGTTGAGCGATGATGCAAAAATGACGACGATGATGATTTGTATGCGTCCAAAATCTCAATTTTCTGCCGACCGTTGAGTAAACTATTGAGCGTCTATTACATGGGGAGTAGCGGATGAGTGAAAGAGAGAGACCCGTGGGTTTTCTCCACATGCTGAACCAGCGTCTATTGGGCTGTAATGACAGCTTTACTTATATTATCTATTTATTTAAAGAGTTCGAACGGTGGTGTCTTCTTTTTTCTTTTTTCAGCTTTTGCAAAACCAAAAACACTAGAACAAAATGGCAGTGAATGGATTAAAAAGTTTAGTGTTTATCTGATCTCACATAAGCTGCAAATGTTAGCATGTCAGGCGCAGTAGCTCGCTACCTACAGTGGCGTTTAAACCCAGTGTCACTGACACGGCCAAGTTGAAATTTATTATCTGAATTTATTTTTGTCAGGTTCCAGATTAGATTAAAAAAAACAAAACAAAAAAAACTCCCGTTCGTGATGGCGCACCCACTGTGTGGAAGCCGGGTGCTAGGAGCAACTGCATCAGAATCGAGGCTAACGTTAGCGCCTCCGTCTTGCTCTTTATTGCATGTCGAAGTTTACGCTCCAGCAACCTCAACCGAGCTTTTACCAGAGAGAAAGGCACTCGTGCCAAACGCATCAATTTGTCTCCAACCTAAGAGCCTTTGAAAGTGAAATATACCGTTTGAAAATACAAACAAATATAGAACAGGGTTATGTCACGATCTAATGATGTTACAGTCTAATTTTACATTTTCCCTTGTCATACAGCTTTATCCACAGGCTTTCAGCATGATATCATGTATGTAGCCATCAAGTGCATATTCAAGACCCTTTTTTACAGGATACTCGTATTAAAATGAGTCGGCCAGCCCGCTGAGTTAGCGGGCTACGGCCGACGAAGTCTGCCGGCGACTGCTATTCTTTCGGCCAACAAAATTCATGGTCGCTGGCGAGAAACGAGGGACGCCTGCTTCTGTCTACCTCCGCCTGAAACCCAAGACCCACTGTCTGACAAGTTTCTATGAAGGTGTGGAGCTAAACCTCCCGCCGTCATCATTACAAACTGCGACAGGCGCTGCGACAGTAGCTGAGGGGGGAGAGCAGTCGGATGACCAATTCAGAGTAGACAATGTAAACACGCAGAGGGTCACAACATAAAGACATAAAAAACAACAGGAAACAAATACACACCAAGAATATTTAATACAAATTAAAGAATATATACTGTAGATTACACTGATGACTGATTTGATTGGCTGGTAGTTACCTCATTAGTGCGAACGTCTCAGTGCAATCAAGGCTTTTTCTGTGTGTGTGTGTGTGTGTGTGTGTGTGTGTGTGTGTGTGTGTGTGTGTGTGTGTGTGTGTGTTTGTGTGTGTGTGTGATGCCTCTGGTTTAAAAGAACTGGTTCTATAGGGGCCTTTGTGTGCGTTTGTTTCTGTCACCGTCTGCCAGGGACAAAGGCTGACTTAATCGAGTGGTGCTGGGCGGCGGAGGCTGACACACACAGACGCACTCACACCGACTGACACAGTATTTCAAAGTGTAAAGTTTGAAATGAACCCCCTGGTCTTACAGTACCATACTTCACATATTCTACACATAATTTTCCGTCCAACATCTTTTTGCTACACGTGTGTTGTGTGCTTTTTTTTCATATTTGTGAGACACATTGACAGCGAGTTTCATCGATAGTCAATAACTCCTCGCCGTCCTGACCGTGTGATGTTCTCAGTTTAGTTCAAGTCTTCCCACCGGTTTGACAACAAAGGTCTTCTGTCAGTTTTAAAACGACCAAGGTTGTTCCGAGCACCTTGGAGAACTTGCCGCAGTTCCTCTGTGGATTTAGTCTTTCTCAGTGTCTTCTGTCTCTTTCTTGTGATCCCAGGCTGACTCCATGATGCTGAGACCAGGTCTCTGCGGGGGGCCAGACCGCCTGTTGCGGGACTTCCTTGTTCTTCTTGTCTCCGAAGATAGCTCTTTATGACTCTGGCTCTATGTTTGGGGTGGTTGTCATGCCGCAGGATGAATAAGAATGTAAATATCGAAAGCGCCTAAAACGTTTGCACAGTACTGTGTATGAAAATTTTCTTCCCTTATAGTCAAAGAGTCGGTTCACCAAAGCCACGGCATGCAGATATTTCTGGTTTTATGTGCCAAGCGTTTGGGATATCCACCTCTGAATCTTGGCCACTTAAGAACATCAGAGGTGAATGGCATTCCCTTAAAAGTTACAACTGGAAAAACCCAACCCCAACATGTCTTTTCAAAAACAACATGGATAATAATAGATAATAGTTCAAAGAGTTTAATTTGAACAGTTTAGTTGTGACCACTTCTTAAGTTAGCAATATCAAAGTGGGGAAAAGGCCATTTAAAATCTGGTGAAATTGTAATATTGTGAGGAACAATATTCCTGTCAAGATACATAAAAGTAAAATGCGTGCGATTAAAAACGACAGCTACACAAACGACTTTTCCATTATGACAAAGGAAACACTTTAATTTGAAAGATAGAGTCGGTATACACACACACACACACACACACACACACACACACACACACACACACACACAAATGCTGTGTGAAAACACAACCAAAGTGTCTTCATGCCCCTTTACTTTCACTATAGGTTTACACAGTTCATTCAAATACTAACTCTACACCTCTACACATTCTCACTTAGCTCATCTCAGACATTTGTGAATACCTGCACTATTTCATGCGTGTGAACATGTATGGAAGCAACCGCACTTTAACGACTGAGAGCACCGTTGCCGCTGTCACCGTTGCCATGGTCTCCTCATTAAAATGATCTGTACAAACAAAAAGGGCCTTTGGATGATGTGACCTGTGTAATCCCTGGTTCCCGCTTAGATGTTAATGAGCCGTGTACTCTGGGTGGTCTGCTCATCGCTTTAACCCGAGAGACGTCACTTTTTGTTCGCAATGCTCGATTTTTCAAACCGTGCTATTTTTGTTTTCTACCCTGATTTTACTCAGAATCCACTGGCCCTGCTGCTGTTAACAAGGTGAGGGGGGAAACACTGCTAAGATTTATCGTCTGGCCGGACGTCATCGCTACAGCCACACGACGCGCCGGCAGAGAGCCAGAGGACCATGGGAGGGGCTGGAGCTCTTCTGCTGGGTCGTGCCGCTGAATGACGGCCGCACCTGGCTCCAATGAGGCCTTTCGCCGTTGTTGCCGGTCGGGGAACGACGCTGTTCTTGTGAAAAACAAAAAAAACTGGCTGAGAAGACTGATCGTCTCTCCATGTGTCTGGCAAAGGGAGTCTGCTGTTTTGCAAATGTTCTTCTTTTCATACTTCTGAGGACAAATATTCCAAAGTTTGTTTTTTTTTAAATCCCAGCTGGCTGGTTTTTTTGCTTTTTAGCTCTGAGAACATGATATAAAATGTGAAGTACTCTGTACCGCTGCTGTAGAGCCAAGAAGAGAGCACTGTCAGCTACTGTGGGAGTCATCCGTGTGTTATCTTCTCCCTTTAACTAATATATGGAAATAAGCTGGAAAACTTACAAACTTTGAGTACATCAACAAGATGTAAAAGGCTAGCTTCTCTGGAGCTTTTACCCTCATTTCATGGTCTTTAGCAGGGGCTCGGTTGTCATTTCTCCCAATGATTCATTGCTGAATGAAATGTGGGTCTTCTCAACGACACCGAGGGGGGAAGGAGGAAGGAAGACGCCGGCGCAAGAAAGACTGCGACCCTCATCCGTGAAGTGTTTCGGGTTTAGTTTCTGCCTGGATTTGTCTGTTAACTTAAATAAACTGAAACCAACGCTGGGCTGTGCTGAAAGGTCTGAAAAAAGCTGGCGGACCTTGAGTTAGGATTATTTTGTCAGACTTCTGCTTCCAAAGTCAATAATGAACTTTCACGCTCAATTTTCTAGATTGTACTTGATAGAAACTATGTAGTTGAAACTTGCAGCTCCAGTGTCGGTTGAACTCGGCATGAAGCGTTTCTTCCTTCACCATCTGGTGCGTTCAGGGTTTAGTGGGTTTTTAAGTTTAAGTGTGTTTAAGTCTTTCCGGAGATGCCGGACTTAAGGAAACAGTCCTGCACTTTGCGGCGCTCACACGCTTTCTTCCTCTTTTGGTGATTTTTTATTATCAACAAAAGTTATGAGCTTCATTTGAGAATGAAATTTTACTTCACCCATCAGATTGTAGATTCTTCCGACGGAGTTCTAGATGGAGATGCACCTCTGATGGGAAAACGTGGAATGATGAAGGGGAATCAGATTCATATTTCTATTAACATTTTAATTCATATAAAATGTGATAGTTGGGTTAAATTAATACATTGAATGGTGGGAAATCACTGTTGTGTTGTGTTCACTGAGGTTCCCCAAAAATGGGACCTTCATCTCCCACATTAGTCAGGCATCTGAATTATAGGTTGCCCTTTAAAACCCAGCGTGAAGAGCCATAAGATGTTGTTATGCTACACTAACCTGCCATCTTCACCATGTTGTTTTTTTTGGGTTTTTTTTCCCCATAATCTGGGAATGTGCTCTCCAGATTATTCCAGCCCAGTTATAATGTTAACATGCGTCAACCCAGAGCAGCCCTGCAGCTGTTTAGAGAAGAATTCTCCATACTTGTAACCACAGCCACTGATGCCTTTTCCAGATGCCTGTCAGCGGCCCGGTCTGCCCAACAGGAGCTCCCCAAACATCTGTCATACTCAGCTCCTCTCTGTTGGTTTGTCATCTCCTCGCTTCCTCTCCTCCCATACTTTTCTCTCTGTTTTTATCTCCACTCCATCTCCTCGTGTCCAGCATTTACGCTGCTACGCATCGATGCAGGGAGTGCAGCAGAAAAACTCGATAAGTCTCGGCGGACTGCAGACGGTCAGCGCGGTGAGACAAAACACATGTTCCACTTTCACTCTGTTGCAGTTGAACTGAAATTTAGCAAGTATATAAGCTAATAATTTTTTTTAAATGTAGCACAAGGGTCCCTTTGAGCAATTTAAATCAAATGTGGAATTTAAAATATAATTTTTCTTGCTGTAAACTTGTAGTTGTTTCGATGGTAAAGCCATACGGTCAATCACCTGCATATCTGAGTGAGTTATGTGACATTTGAGACCAGGCTGGACGCTGGTGTGAAGTCAGAAAGAGAGGAAAAGGGGAGAAAACAGAGCGCATACAATGTCAACTGGCAACCAGCCTGTAGGCCCAGCCACCTAATAACAGGGAGGGAGCACAACTGATTGCATTACAGTGTATGACAGAGGATAAAACTTGTTTAGCAGAGAGGCAATTGCCGGAAACACGGATAAAATCCGAGAATAGGGGCAAATGGACAATTCTGATGTAAAGATGCATGAATGAAAATCCGAAGAAAATAAAAACACTGTCAGGAATAGTGGCAACGATTTGCTGCAAGAGTATCAAACACTAACAACACGGGAAAACCATGTCAGCTGTGTGTGGGTGCAGTGACTTCCACTGTGCTTCATGACTAATAGATGTTCAGTCAACAGGACGGATCAACAGATGCTGCAAAAGCCCCCGTAGCACATCCTCTGACGTACGGCTCCACTATCCATGCACAACACATATGAATGGCCGAAAAGGTGGAGTATGGATCAGTACTATATACAGTAGACAATAATATAGGTAACATTTACACGGAAAACCTGCAGGATCATCATTTCCTTATTTTATTTTGTCCATCCGGGCGTCACCTGTGTACTAGTGTTTCGACTGAGTTATTTTTTCTTTGGATTGGAGATGATACCACAATGTTATCAGATCCTCTGCATGCTCTGGGAAATTTGTACAACATATCGGTAACAGAGGGATGAGAGGGAATAAACAGGAACTACAGAAACGGTTGATGTTGTCCGTGAGAAATTCAGTTATTCAAAAGGACGTCTGTATGGAGCCGCCGCTCCTCCACACTGATAAGAGCCAATTAAGGCAGTTCAAGCCACCGATAAGGACGAGCCGAAAACACCCGCTCCAGCTCTCCTTGTCCTGTGTTGTGAAGTCTGAAACCAGAATAAAAACATTTATTTAAAAAAGTAGAGCATTAGACCGCTGCATACGTACACAAGCGTGACAGTGAACTACACTGTGCTCTTTGGTGCGAGTGTGAGCTGAACTGGAAGGGCTCCACATATAGCAATTCATTGGAAGCGTAAACACAGCAACAGCAGCGTATGATTAGGTTCCTCAGTCAGGACAACAATGGCTGGCTTCTCTGGAGATCAAAAGACATGGTTAACATGTCCGGGATAATTGTCACTTTGTCACAAGAGAGTGTCAGGGGACGAGAAATGAACCAGTGAGTCACGGTGCTGGGAATACACAGCATGCGCACGTTTGCAAATGCATGTGTAGGTTATAGCCCGTAGAATATGCTTGACGTTGCATCTGGCTGGATGTGGGGGCCAACCCGCCTGTTTGCATGTTTGTGTTGCTGTTGCACGTTGGTGTAGTTCATTTATTGATTTGTTCCCAAGGAGAAGGCAAAATGTACTTTTCCCCCTGCGAGCGTTCATTCCGCCAGGCCTATAATGTTATTATTGGCACCTGTGCTTTTTTCTGCTATGGGAAGTCAACAGGTAAGAAAGGGCCTACCTCAGGAAGGTCTTTGTACCAATGGGTTTTCTAGTTGGAGTTCATCATTAATAGATGATGGAAATAATAGAAAAATTATCTTAATAAATGACTAAAAACACAGATTGTAAAACTTGGCTTAAATTTAGCTAACTGGGGCCCATTTCACAAAAACGATCTGTGAGCACTGCGTACGTCCAGATCGCAAACGGTGGCTGTGCTACCGTCACAAACCACTGTTGCTCAGAAACTGCGCGTATACTGCACATGTATCTGTATTTACGTCACTTTGCAAATCGAGACCGCTCTCCCACAAAACAAGAACGCCACGGTGTGTTGGTGCGGGTTGCGAGCAGCTTGTTGCGACCCACCGGCACCTTTTACTGTTAGGGGACCTCTAGTGGCCGCAGTAATTCTGGTGCGAGCCAGAGGGGAAATTGGGTGACGTCGCAGCGACAAACGTCTGCGTAGGTAGGAGGTCGGGGTGGACAGATGGGTCGACAACACATTGGACTTCAGCGAGGGACACCGCTGTCCGTTGACTGATTTACTACAACAGTCGGTGTTGTTTCCTTTGGCCATGACCACGATCGCTCCCCAGCCTCAACCACGTGTTCATTATTGTAACCGTGGTGACGAAGGTCCTCTAACCTCAGTGAAGCACCCATTTTAACCCAGACCCCGATCTTTCCCTAAACCTAACCGGGCTGTTTGTTGTCGCGTCGTCACATTATAGAAGGTTTGGTTAATTATTTTTCAGCAGTGATTTTTCAACGGTTTATCTGTGGCACATCTCCTGTCGTATCAGAGGGTGGGGACAAACGGCGTATATGGACGTTCAGGTTGGAGGACTTTTACGGCTGTTTCTTACTGTTGCATAGAATTTTTTAAACCTGCTGGGTTTTTTTTTTTACAGTAAAAAAGCAAAATCTTGTGTGACCCCGCAGTTTTCGAAAATTACCACTCACCTGCGCTGCTTCATTCTAATCCTGTTAGTGTAACACTTATTCACTTTGGTTAATCCCCGCTGGTTGACATCTGGGTCGCGTACTGTGACTGTGAAAGGCCTCATATCGTGTTGGCATTGAGACAAAGCAGATCCCGCCGTTCTACCAGCCTCGCCTCGATCTCTGAGACGAATACGGACGACAAATACACAATTACGCACGTCATCAATTAGACGGACAGGTTACTTGTCTCAGCGTGAGGGATGTGACGAATAAAACAATTACGTAGGTGCTCATCCTGACAGTAGTGAGACATGATGTCTTCCTGACCAGAATTTGGCATCAATCCAGTGTTTTTGTCACGTGACAGTGTTTTGAATAAATGAACACTTTACATACACGGGAAACGAAAGACAGAAATATATGCACCGGCATGATTCATCATACTGTACCCTCGTTGGCCATGTTATTTCTGTTATAAGAGCTTACGGCCATTTGTTCACACCTTTAAATTCATACAATACTCTCTCCGGCTCGCCGTGCATCCGTTATGGCCACATTTCACACTACAGCAGATGTTTCCTGTTGCGCTGCGTCGGAGAAATAAATGTTTCTCTTGGAGTAAGAACAACAGATGGTGAGAGCAGGGCAGGGGGAAAAAGAGAAAGGTGCGTTGATAGATAACACACCGAATCACGCCGCCGTGCAGAGAGCGAGGCACATTCTTTAGCTGCCCGCCTGTTCACATGCTTTTGTTACTTGAGATGTAAGGGTAATGAGATTTCTCAGAGTAGAGACTTTGAGTGTTAACGTGAGTTTTTGGGAGGTTGTTCTGAGGAATAAAGTGATGAGAACTTAAACTTGAGAACTTGGTAACTCATTGAACTAGTGTAATGCTAATAATTTATAAGTTACCCCGTGGAGCCCTGAGCATCTCGCATTATAATGAAATACATAAAATGTTTTATATTGTATTCAAACATGACAATATCTATGAAACCGTTATAACTATTAAATGGAAATCAGTGTCTTCTTTTACTTTTTAAATGACTTATTTTACTTTTAAATCTAAAATAGTTCAAACAAACAATCTAATTTTGTAAAGTTTAGTTGTTTTAAAAAAAATTTCAATCAAAGTAGCTTAAGCAATTTCAGCCTAAAATGGAAAAAAATTAAACCTCGGTTTGAGTTTTGTCGTTTTGGATTTTATTTGTTGTTCTTTTTACTAATCAATAGGGAAAAGTACTTTTACTTTTTTGCACTTTACACCTTTTTAATCTTCTTGTGAAATAATAAAAAGTGGTAGTACATTCTATATAATTATTACTAACACATTTTTTTTAATGTTTCTGAGTCAAAGAGCAGCTCAGCAGAAGCAGCTTCATATTGGTAAAATAAATTTCACATTACATTTACAATTCATCACAATGTGCAGTCCTTCTATATGGTTCTTTTCTCCATGTCAGTTCTGCCGTGGTGGCTGCCACTTCTAATGCTACTAACGCCCACTTCTTCTTTTGTTCACGCATGCAAAGAGTACATTTCTTACTAAGGGTTTTTTTTTTCAGGAAAGAAAGAAAAAACAAGATGCCAAATACCGAGAGCAGTTCTGATAAGCCGGCTACCAGCTGAACCACAGCAAACAGGAGGAGAATCTCAAAACCAACAGTGTTTCCTTACCATAATGGAGATGCTGTTTGCGCAGTCGATTCAGTAATTTCTCTATTACTTAAAGGAATAGTTTTACATTTTTTGGAATTGCACTTATTCGCTTTCTGGCTTGATATTAGATGAGAGGATTGACACCACTCACATATTTTTCTGCTAAATATGAAACTGGAGCCACTGGTTAGCTTATTTTAGCATAGATGTCTCCCCCTGCTTCCGGGCTTTATGCTAAGCTAAGCTAACTGGCTGCTGGTCATAGCTTCATATTATTCATGTTATAGTATATGTTATATAAATCCTCTCATCTATCTATCCCTTCGGGTATCTTGACATACGTATTTTACTTTAGAGCATTACAGTTTCACTACATTTTAAATGGGTTTGGCCTCAGTTTGATATACTGTACCAAAAAAAAAAACAGTCACTTTGAAAACTGTCTGTGACCAAGACTTTGTTTTATGAAAGTGTAGAAAGTGTTTCTCCCCTTGCAGTGCCTGTCTGAGCACTTACGACGTTAAAGTTTGACGTTTTACCTTTCCCATCGGTAAAACAAGCGTAGTCTGCTGATTGGAATCTAGGCTCATTGTATTTAAATCTCCCTTACTCTAACAAACTCCCAGTTCCCTTAGAAATCAGAGGGATAAAGATTATGTCAAGGTTGCTAGTTGTTAAGGGGAAGGTCTGATAAGGTGAAACTTCAGTCTGAAATTGGGAGCGTAATCTGTGCTTTTTTTTGTCTGAGTTTAACAGTTGGCAAAACAAGACAGAGAGCAGATGCTGACCCTGAGCTGCAGGTCAAATGTATACTCCATCATCCCAGAAAGACTTTTCACAAAATGGCATCTAAGGTCACATTCTGCCGTAGTCTCTCCCTCCACACACCTCTTCATCCCTCCATCTCCGTTGTCCTTTTTCTAAGGTCTCTATCTTTTCTGATGAAGCTTTTTATATCGCTACTTTGCCTCTTCTTCATCTCGATCCATCCATTTATATTATCAGGTACACCCACCACATGTGCTTATTCACCGCCTCCACATCAGGTCTCTTTCTGTATGTATTTCGCTCAGTGACCCAAACAGTATTTTCTAATATTGGCTCCACTGCAGAGCGTAGATTTGATAATTAAAAAGGTGGCCATTTACCACGACAGCAATAAATTTAACACCCTTCAGACAACACTGTATACACACACACACACACACACACACACACGGATGATGATAAATTAAGGGGAGTGGCTTCAGACTGAGTAGCCTCCCTGCACGTGAAAAACATGATAAAATACAAAGCCAAAAGGTCAGGTCTCACTCTACTTAATTCAATTAAATAAATAACATTTCATCATTGGCAAGTCCGCTTGTAGAAATACATTAAAAGATTATAGCCCTAGACAATCAGAATTTCACATGGATAAAGGGCTGTATAAATTGTTTATATTAATAATTTAAGATACCAGCACCATGGTGGTGCAGGGGTTAGCACTGGTGCCTCACAGCGAGGTTCTGTGTTCAAACCCTGGTTTGACCGAGGCCTTTCTTTGTGGAGTTTGCGTGTTCTTCCCGTGCCTTGGTGGGTTTCCTCCGGCGTCCCCCGACAGTCCGAAGACATTCAGGTTAGGTTTAATGGCGACTCGAAATTGCCAATAATTGTGAACGTGAGCCGTGACTGGTTGTTTGGCTCCATGTGTCGGCCCTGGGCCAACACATAGGGTGTACCTCGCCTCTCGCCCACCGTCATTTGGGTTTGGCTGAGGCCCCCCCGTGGGCCTCAAAATGATAAGTGGTATAGCTAATGGATGGATGGCTGGGAATTTAAGATACAAATTTCTGTCAGTTCCCCCAGAACTAAAGGTACAGTTACTAGTGTCATTTAGAGGACCAGTTCAGCCAGATACAACAAATTTACGCTACATGGCAAAAAATGATGTGGACACCCAAGAATTGCACCCAAATGTGGTTGTGAATCTGCTGCTGTAACACCCTCCACTCTTCTGGTTTCAGACCTCCCACCAGATTTTAAAACCTGGCTGCAGGGATTTACTCCCATTCAGGCGCAATAGCATCGATGAGGTCCAACACTGATGTTGGGTATTAAGGTCTGCCTTGCTGTCGGCGTTCCAGTTCATCCCAAAAGTATTGGATGGGGTTGAGGTCAGAACTCTGTGCAGACCAGTCAAGTTCTATCAGACCAAACTGGGAAAGCCATTTCTTAATGGACCTGGTTTTGTGCACAGGGGCATTGTCATGGGAAACAGGAAAGGCCGAACCCAGCTCTTGCCACATAGTTGGAAGCTCACCATTGTCTACAATATCGTTTAATCCTTTGAACTAAGGAGCAAAGTTTTCAGAACTAAGCTTAAGATATCCATTTCTCATGTTTCTGCTCCCGACCAAATACAATAGAAGTGAATGGGACATTCATTCTGATCACAGCATTAAAAAAATCATTTGAAAAATTCAACAGATGCTTGTATGTCCAGAAGCAAAGTTATGATTATCAGAATAACTGGGTAACTGGAAAAAAAAGGCAATAACAAGACCAGTCTAGATGGAGCTATAGACATGCTACTAGCTCCGTGAGGCTTTGCTTAAGCACAGCGGCGCACCGGGCAAGATACTAACATCAGCATGCTAGCATGTTCAGAATGACAATGCTAACATGCTGATGTTTTGCAGGTATCATAAGTACCACGTTTTCCATTTTATTTTTTGTATGCTAGCATGCTTACAGTTGCTAAATAGCACTAAACACACAGTACAGCTGAGGCTGAGGGGAACATCCTTAATTTGGTAGGTATTTGATTATAAATCAGATTGTTAAAGTGTTAAATTCTGACCTGCTGACGGAGCTACGGGAAAATTGGGAGGACCACCAAAGTGATTACAGTTCAGCTGGCGGGGAGCATGAATGTGGGTTCCAGATTTCGGGGCAATCCATCCGATAGTTGTTGAGACCTTTCACACAAAATCACAAACTTCAACCTCACGGTGGTTCTCGAGGAAAAGTCAGAGGCTAATCAAAGTCAGTAAGATTCATCCTCTGGGAACCATGAAGGTCTGTAAAAAAAAAGAAAAAAAGTTAATGGTAATCCATCCAGTATGTTTTCTGTCATTTGGGGTAATAACCCTTTTAAGCTTTATTCAGAGTCAACCCACCTGTTGTTATTTCTTATACTAGAGAAAAACAATGTGTTTTACAGTCATGGGATTTTTAAGTTGATGACCATTTTATTATATGTTGCTGAGTTTTTTAGAACAAATAATTTTTCTCTCTACATATTTTCAGCCAAACAAAAAGCTTTGGCTCACTTGCCACTTCCTTGTTTTCATTTTTTCACTCGGCAGCATTTCCCTTTTCCAAACTGCATTGTGTTATTTCATGTAAGTTTGCGAGTAAAACTAAGGCCCATGATTATGCGCCATACACCACTGTCTTTGTGATCAAGTGCTGGGTGTGCTGAGTTGACTCTTCAGGTGTCCATTATCAAATGTTTAATTTGTAGCTCTTACTGTTTTGTCCTACTGTAAGTAAGATAAGGGGTAACACTCATTGCATTACCGAATGCAATCATAGTTAATTTTAAACGCTAACAGATAAGAAAGGTTAGTTGTGGTCAGAGTAGGAGACAAAATAACTGATAACTATTTGGGAGAATGAGAACATCAAACCAGCATGTGATACTCATGCCTGAGTGTGTGACAACAGATGATCTCAGGAGCTGTTTATCAGAACCCGATAGATAAATGGACTCCTTCAGCTACTGGTGTTGTCCAGTGAATAGAAGATATCTAAACTGGTATCGGCAGCAGCAATATTGGTTTGTATTTTAGACAGTCAGTGTGATTTCCCTCTCTGTGATCTCTGTCTGTGACTTCTGAGTGTGTGTATGTGTGTGTGTGTGTGTGTGTGTGTGTGGTCACGTCAAGAAAAATGTCATTAAAAAGTAATGTAGTTTAAGACTTAACTTTATTTAAAAAATTTAAAAATAAAAAGTGTGCGTATGTGTGTGTTGTGTTGTGTTGTGTTGTTGAACAGAGGGACTTGGCAGTGTTGTGTGGCATTCAGCACCTGCTGGCTAGGACTGAATTAGGAGATAATATAACAAGAGAAAAAACAAAGAGTGCTCCTCCCCCACTGTTTGAGAAATAAACATTTCTGATGCGTGGGTAACTGTGAAAAGTCAGTATCTCCTGGGGATGACTGAAACTGTGGGCATGTTACACACAAAGTTCTAAAACGTTTATGTAATATCTTAAAAAAGCCACAAAAAAAAGAAAAGCATTAAAGCATAAACACTTTTTGAAAATATTTGTTGTTATATGCTTTATTTGGTATATTTATCCAGCAAAATGGCCTTCAATACACGTTTTGAATGTCAACTACAAACCTATGACCAGAGCATAATACTGTATGATGCCGTGACTCTATTCTATCATATGAAAAGGCAAATTGCTGAAATATATATATATATATATGTCTTTGTCTATGCTTCTTTTTTTCTTTATTTTGTTTTAGTCTTTCTGTTCCTTATTACCGTTTTTTTTAAACTTATTATTATATTGACAGTTTTGTTTACTTTAAAACGCATGTACATCTGAGTATATTGGGGAATGGGTGTGTCTTTGTGTACAAAACGTGTATAACATTGCATTTTAATGTGCAAACAAATAAATAAAATAAAGAAACAAATGAATAAGCTTTGAGAATTTTTCTTAGAATACACTGTTGGTTTGTTGAACACCAATTAGGTTCAAATTTGTAGATATTGAACATTGGTAATAAAAATAAATCAGTTGCAAGCTTAAATTAAAAAAAAAGGGGCCTTAATGAGCCCATATTGACGTAACCCGCCCTACTACCCTAAGTATTTATTGTTAACCCTATAAACCAGAGCGCGTTTAGTAAAGCAGCCGCATCCATCACATTTATTGGACCTCAAACTGTTAACAGTTTTGCGCGTTCACGGACACGGATCCAGAGTGCATCGGGAGCGCGCAGAGCCGCACCGGGAACGTGAAGCAGAGACAGAACAGACAGCAGGTCGGTCGATGAGCGGAGAGACGGACCACAAAAAAAAAGTCCTGGCGACAGTAACAGCAGACCTGAAGCCTTGGTGTCTGTGGCGGCGTTTTTCCTTCTCCTGTGGACTAACGTTACGGGAAGTTTGATTCAGCAACACAGACGAACGGACAGGGTCAGAAACGCTGTCCACCATGTCGGGGAGCAGGGAGGAGGAGAGGAGGAAACTGGCCGACATCATCAACCACTGGAACGCCAACCGGCTCGACCTGTTCGAGATCAGCCGGCCCACAGAGGTAGGAGAACAGCCCGGAGTGGCAGGAGAGGCCGCGGACCCGCAGGCCCTCTCCTGGGTGAATGAGAGACCGTAAAGCTACCGCAGGCTGACGCTTGGGTCTGAAATGTTGAAAATCAAGCTGTTGTGGGCAGCGTGGTTTACTTGGTTTTCTCGGTGGTAAGTCCCGGTGCGTGCATGGAGAGAATAAATGCCAAACTCCATTGAAAAATCTGCTGATTTAATGTGTCGTAGTAGACACACATTATACAATATGAAGCCTTTTAACATGAAATAAATATTTTGGATTTCTTGGCGACGAACCAGGCAAGTTAATTGTATGCCCACCAATCAGCACCGCGTTTAAGTAAAATCTCTGTTTTTTTCTAAGGAACATTTCACACAAACGTAGCTAACGACTAGCTACCGCCCACAACTGTGCATTTGGCAAATAACATAAATACTTATCAAAGTTGAAACGTAACAGACACTGTGTGCATAATAAATACGCCGAATTTGAGCTGCATATCACTGATTTTGTTGAATATCTTTTCGTCTGTTCTCAGAAATGTGTATGTGTGCAATAAGAGGCGACACTGAATTGCCAGATTTTGAATGTAGTCTGGCGTGTTGTTATCTCCAGTACAAGAGGGAACGGCACATATCGGGGCTAGCTAGCTAGTTAGCAAGCACATTACCTGTAGAGCAAACATGAACCTGGCATTGTGTTAAATAGAAAAAAAAAACTGGCAGGCCCAATTAGTTGCACCCCCGTATAACACACATAATTGCTTTTTAAGGGAGAAACCGAAGTTTTAGTATATGTAGCCATTGCATTAACTGTGTGTATTGGCCGTGTAGCTGGCTCGCAGGTCTGCCTGCAATGGCTGACAAACCAAGCAACACGGTGAGGTTGGTCGATACGCAGGGCAAATGGATAAAAGCTTAAATTGTTAGCAACAAGCTAGCTGTAAACGCTTACATCAGGTGGGACACACAAAGGGAGGATGCTACCAGCTCACAAGCCATTTCACCATCTCCCTGTCAGTGCAATATACAGACCGTGTCATGTCCCCCTGCATTGTCCTCAGACTAGCTAGCTGGGTGGGAGCCGCTTGTTTGACCGGCAATATTTTGACCCTGTAACATATCGAGGAGCCGTGCTGTAATTAAAATCGCCCGTCTGGACTCAGGTTGTGGTTGTTTACTAATAACGGGACGGGATAAGAAAGACCTCCCTGCAGGCTTCAGATAGCTGGCCACCAGAGCGACGCAAGGGCTTGGTGGTGCCTCTAGTCCTTAGCAAGTTAGTCAATATCCATCTAACCGTACCCCTTCACTGGTGCATCTCATGGCTAAGTAGTTTTGATTTATAGCTATGACTATGATTGTGTCGGCTGCAGTGTTTTTAGGCGGGCAACCCCACCCCCCCAAACCTCTCTTTGGATAAGGGTGCAGAGGGGGGGGGGGGCACACACAGGGTCCCCTCTCCCCTTCTTGAGCCGATTAATTTATCAGGATTGAAGCCGTTGGCCGGGGTTGTGGAGTGCGCACACAACCTCTCCATTCTGTGAGGAATGATTAACCCAGTCCAGAAGTTCTCTGGGCTGTAATTCTCTCACTTTACAAGGAGCATTGCCTCAGCGCTGCTGCTGAAGACGGTTCAGACTTTAGTCCAGTAGAATATGATTAAATGTAAGCAGATGCATGGCCTTCCTTGCCACGCCACACCCGCCCCACATGTCAGCTGGTAGAGCCCCCAAGCCGCACAAGTGTCCTTCACACTGTCTAGACTGCTCCTGAGTGTGGCTGTGCATGAAATATACTGTGCTTGAAATTCAACTTTACATTATGATTTTTAATTGATGCTAGTTTTAAATTTGATTTACTGCACAGAACTAGCATATCTGATAATTGAACACTGTTTAATTTCATACCAAACTGCCGCTGAGAGCGGTGAGATCGCTCGTGTGATTAAATTAGCCATGGATGGCTGATTAGTCTGGAGCAAAGGTTCTCAAACTTTTTAATCTTGCAATCCAAACTGAATAGGTCCTGCTGTGGGACTTATTGTGGAGCTCATTATAACATAACAGGTACTCGTGTCACGTGGGGACTCACAGCAGGCAGAGATGTGGAGCTTATTTTTGAAGTATTCAATAAACACTTGGCGTGAAAGATGCAAAAGATGCTGCAAAATAGATGCACTGGAAATTGGATGCAATCTCACCAACAATTTGTGGCATAAAAGGATTGTGGGAAAGTTTACTTTGCTTAAGTTTTGTATTTATACTCGAGGATAACACTGCCCAATTAAAACTGAACAGGAGCATATACTGGAAAGGTTATTGGACAGAGGTTAGGGTAAGATTTTGGTGCTGGGTGGCACAGTTGAGAGACATTTTGGGTAGCTGAAATACGTGCGTTCTTACTGTTGCCTTCTTTGTTTTAACACTTGTGGATTTAACCTCTGGTTTAATTCCTTAATCCGGATCAGACCATTGTCATCACACATTATGGTGGCACTAAATAACTGCTACATGTCACCTAAAAATTATGTTTTCAGTCCTGTTAGAAGAGAGACGCTGTGCTTTTTTAGGATTGTGAGCACAGTCTACAACATCTGCAGGAATCCTCCCCAAAACACACTCTTATGTGCGTGAGAGTTTGAACATTGACAACTGATATCCAGCAGTTCCTTGTGCTCAGAAAACTGTGCATAAGGGAAAAGTTGTTAGAATTGTCATGAATATAATGTGTGGTGTATATAAACAAGTGCAGTAGATCCAAAGTAAAGTTTCAGGAAACGATGGGCAGAATTGAAAGGCAGGTCTTTTTTTTAAAGAAAATCTTGTTTAGTATAAATTTGGAAACATTTCCAATTTGTGAAACATGACTCGATACCTAACTCCACATGTTGGGGCTTTTATTCACAAGCTTAACATACCGTTAAGCTTAACATCCTATAAACAAATGTACTGGAGGCACATATCTAAAACTTTTAACAGTGACACATTGCACAGCACAAGCAGACCTTGTATACAGTGCAAGGGACAATGCAAGATAAATGATAGAGAGAAGATGATGCATATCATCATTACAAATGTACTCTCAGCTTTCAGTCACTGTGCACTCAGGTAGTATGTGTTCAGCAATACAATTAGGTCTTAGGAAGTGGCTGTGACGATCTTGTAATTAGCAGGTAGTACTGTTTAAGCCAGTAATTACATGTAACATCAGGCAGGACTGATGTTTATTAAGTTGACATTTTCCTCGGCAGGGACAGTTTGAAGCTGTAGTTAAATGATTATGTTAGTTGCTGCATAAGTATGTTTTTCCTCAGGTGAGGGCTGAATCATGTAAATCAGGTTGTATCTTATTATTAAGCTTTGACTTGAGGCACGGCAAAAGTAGAACAGTACCTTTTAGTTGGATGATGCAGGTAAGTTTCGAGCTCCCCAACTAGTCCTGAGTGCTCTCATATGGAATTTTTTTTTTTCCTCTTTTTCGCAAAATCTCAAGGGAGGCTTACGGTTTGAAAAAAGAACAGCGGGTTTTTTTGTTTGCCCAGTACTCAGTTGATCCTGCCTGGAACAAGACCTTCTGCAGCACTGAATCAGCCCCACCAGACTAGATGAATATTAGCAGGATATGTCATACATAAAGTTTGTAATTTTTCTTTTATTCACACCGAAGTTAAAAAGACAGAAAAAGTATTAGATCTCAATTTAAATTTTTTAAAAGAAATAAATGCCTTAAATCAACTAATATGTCGCAGCAGAGCTGGAAATATTACAGACTTTTACTCCACGTTGGTCATAGTTATCAAGGTTAATTCAATATGACAGATATTTCCTTTTATCAAGTCCGACCAGCTGAAGAGACCCAAACTCTTTGTTTTTAAATGTACACATTTCTTTTCCGTTTGTTGCTCATATAGATTCTGAGCTTCTCTTAATTTGTTTTTAAGTCAGAGATGGCACGGTTTTATGTTTTTGTTACTTTGGTCTGGTGTTTCTGGGTGTTGAAATGATTTCAGATGCTTATGGCTTAAGCCTGCTCATAAATTGCAGATGACATAGTAATAACTCTGAAAGCCACCCAGTTTTGCTTGTAATTGCAGTCTGCTCTGACAGAATGACACAAGTCACGATAGCGTGAAGTGTAACGGCTCATGCAACCTCCCTATGAATGACTGTGCTGCAAAAGAGGCTTAATGGGTTCGGAGCAGGATCTCATACACGCTTGCCCTAAGTTTAATGGACGATTTCTACACTTGGAAGTCTGAATTTTCTTCGTATGGCTCTCACTATATTCCTCAGCTGCACTATGTATTGCATTGCTGCATGGGATGGCAGTGTGTTGATGATACCCTGTGACATTCCCAACATCCCCATCCTTAATGTAGCACATGGCCATGGAAGTGGAAAGACTGAAAAACAGAGGTGGTTTGTAACATTTGCAGGAGACTGAAGGGTACAGAGCGACCATACATCTGGTCAATGGTTTCCTCACTGCTGAATCGCAGAACTTTCACTGCACAGCATTGGGGCGGAGCCGTATTGTTGCCTATGCTCCACGTGAGGAAAAAAACAGTAGGATGATGGACAATGGATGAAATGATTTGAAAGTCCCTTGTAAAGTTCATACAGTACTCCTATGGTAGGATTTCCTTGTGCAGTTAAGTTGCGCCTTTTCACTCGATCCATGATAAGTTGAAACTTAAACCACAGCAATTTCCTTGGTCACAAAGTCAATTCTAACCATATGAAAATTTGAGCAAGCAGTATTTTCTTGTAGTAGTTACCATCTGAATCTGAGGGCGAAAGGTATTTACTAGCAGGAAGCTCATATCCATGTTCTTTCCCATGGGATGTGAATGCAGCATTTAAGCAGACTCGCCGTGACATCAGCGACCACTCCCTCCATTTCCCTGCTGCACAGGAAGCAGGAAACTGGGCAGGAAGTGTGTGTTGTGTGGAGATAGTGGGTTTCCTGTGGTCTAGGTGGTATGACTGTGTTGTTTTTAGAGTAATGCGTGATCAGATTTTCTTTTATTTTACTAGATATTTCCAGATTGTAGGGCTTATCTTTTCACCCGTGAAATGACTCAGTGCGAAAGCTGTTGTTGTGCGTTTAGATATTTATTGTTATTATTTATCATCATTTTTCTCTTGTTTTGGTCGAGCGTCGGCCTCGTTTTCTACCTGTTTGGAGCAGCTGGTGATAGTGGCAGCATGTTTGGCAGCAGCACAGGGGAGGCCTGGTTAACAGATCTGCTGGCCTCAGCCACAACTACAATACCAAGAGGTTTCTCACGCACGCTAACATACACACACTGAGTAACTGATACACTAACAGAAACACACACAATAGCTGACAGCTCTGTGCATTTATCTCTGTTTGCGTTGTCCCTCTGTGTGTCCATCGGCCATGTCTGCCCCCCCCACCCCTTCTGTCTTTCTCTCATGTCATGTGGCCACTAGCTGGCTGTATCACCATGGTAACGCTGTAGCTGTGATGAGCACAGACTACAGAGGTTCAGCAAAGAGGCCTCTCCCTTTTTCTCACGCGCACACACACGCACACACACACGCACACGCACGCACACACACACACACACACACCACTTTCCCATTCAATTGAAGAGGAAAGTGGTCTCAGACTTTGGGTCTCCACTGGATATTTGGTGGTCGACAGGCTTCATCAGTTAATTTGACGTAAGCTTTATTGTGATGTGGCTCTGGACCTGAGGTGAACAGAATTCAGTAATTTGCTCAGTTTGCTGCACTTGGAGTAGCAGGTGGGTGGGTTGACTGTTTCAGCTAAAGGCTAAATTATGCGTTGCAGTTTCTAGATGTGATAAAGCCCTCAGACTGCATCCCAGCAACCCTTGCTAGCTCTTAATTATGTCTAATTAAGGATAAAACCTAAAGCTCTCTTGTTGTAGCATGAAATATGCCCCTAGTAATTTTTTTTAAAAAGGGATACAGTCCCTTTTAGGGATTTTTGATGATATCTACCACTTTCTCGTACATGGTTTTCAGTGGACTTATTGTAAGTCACTTTGGACAAAAGTGTATGCCAAACGAATGTAATGTAATGTAATAGTTCTGTAGGTATGTGGAGGATCCCACTAAACCTAAGGCCCTGTTTACACTCGCCATTTCCAGTAACCTGAATCCAGATAAAAAACCTCAAGCGGTTTAATATAGTTTAATTTATGCTTAGCCACTTTTATTACATACATCCATTCTGCATTGGCCAGATCACAAATCAGATTGCAGTCCCTCTTGGTTTTCCCAGGCCATATGCAAGTTAGGGTTGGCCCTACTTCAGTCCAGGGGGGTGGCGGCAATGCACCTGAAGTTCTTTGGTAACTGCCAAAAAAATGCCAGATAAAGAGCAGCTTTAGTTACAACAATAACAGTTTTGCTAGCCAGCTAACAGCTATTCATAAACCAACAGCAACACACGAATGACTAACATCTATGGACAATATGAGCAAGACAAAAGACTTTTTATCTTTACAGGCACTTACTCACATCTCTCCCTCACCCATATAGATAATTCAGAGGTCAGATAAATGCCACAGCAGCTCGGTGCACCTTCTGAAATCTCTGGAGCCATTTCTTTCCCTATTGCTTTAGTGGGACAGGGAGAAAGATGGCTAATTTTAGTGTAATTTCAGCGTCACTTTGGCTGCTGTTGTCACACAGCAGACGCTGTCAGTGGCTGTTTCCACAGATTGGTTCCTGATGTAGTTCCACTCGGGGGGAGTAAAGGTTATGCACGTGCCTTGGAGAGACAGATGCATTTACATCTTTTCAACATCTGGCTAGAGCGCATCTCAAACCACCCCCTGAGGTACTATTAGTGACTGAGTGTAAAGAGGGTCTAACATGAACCTCCTAAAAATGTTGCTTTGTGGAGACTGCAGTCATAGAGATTAGACTGCTCATGCGGCTTTGTTTTTTCTTTAATCTTTCCTGGTTTGCTGGTTGAGTTTGTTTTCAGACAAGGCTGTATGGAGCAGAATTCCTGGACTATTTAACTGTAGTTAGAAAAGGTGTGTGAATAACTCACTCTGTGAAAATGGGTGAAGGCTTAGTAGGATGTTTAATGGAAAGGAGCATGAAGCCTTATCAGCTCTCTGGAAGAATGTAAACACTCACGTAGCAGGTGTAAAGCTCACATCATTAGCAGTGGTGTGAATTTTTTCATTCAAGATTTCTGGCTTTTATATTTCTTCTGTTCTTAACTCTTGTATGGAAACTCCTTCTGTACTTTTTGATTAAGTGCCTGTGTTTTTGCACTGCTTTGCCTTTCTCATCAGAAATCAGTACAGTTTTCTACAGTAGCCTCGCCGAGGCTCCAGCCTCTTCCCGCCCGTCCTAACACTCTGAGATAACTTGAGCTCCATGTGTCTGACAGTCCATGTCCACCTATGTTGTCCCTGTTGCTGTGCTCATCTGCTGAGTGTCTTGCCTATCAGCCCCACCAGAAGAAGCTGTAAATGTGTTGCATGTCCCATTTCATGGCCAAACAGTGGGTGTGTCTGTGTGTGCATGTGTGAGAGTAATCGCTCCACAGCGGTTCATTACGAAGCAGGGCAAAAGATCACAACCACAAGTCTTATAGCCTGTCCAGCAGAGTTATGGCCCATCTCTGTGACACACACACACACACACACACACACACACACAGATTGATTGGATCAGTAACCTTGCAGCCCATTTCCATCAACCACCCACTGCTCACTCATATTTGAAATCAGTCCTATGAAAAAAATCTTCAGAGTTTCTCACCAGTTGGTTGTTTTGTGGTCTAAACATTAAGTAGATTGTATTTCCCTTCTTGTAAGTTGTCATATTCACTCAGTGCTGTGTGCACTTTATTCTAAATTTCATTCAGTTTGACACCATGCAAGCGAGTGATGCTGTTATTTATTTATTTCTGCCGACATCTAATTTGTACACACATAATTACACTGTAGTTTTCTGCATGCCTTCAGTCAGTTTCATTAATATAGCTGGGAAATCACAAACATGCCACTAATACCTTTTAACGCTTCACTCAGTGATCACAGTATCTGGCTTCACTCAGCCACTTAAAATTCCTTGCTGAATTTGATGGCTTTTACTGCAGTTACAATGCTTTATATTGCGTTTTTTTTCCCCAAAAAAACTGTGATATCATTTGAAATTTTTGTTAGACATGCAATGATTAATCGATTAGTTGATCAGCAAGAAATTAATCAGCAACTATTTTGATAATTAATTAATTGTTTTAGTCATTTTTTTAAGCAAAATGCCTTGTTGCAGCTTCTCAAAAGTGAGAATTTCATGCTTCTCTGTGTCATACATGACACCGAATTGAATATCTTTCAGCTCTAGGACATTGCGCCGCACATTTTTTACTATTTTATGAGATTTTATAGACATGACATTTAATGGGTTAATTGGTTAAACAATAATCAAGAAAATTATCTAAAAACTGATTAGTAATGAAAATAATTTTTAGTTGCGTCCCTAATTTTGGTAGTAAAATTTCAAGATTGTTAAAATGCAAGTCATGAAAACTGTAGCTGAAGTGGCACTGAAGGAAACATAAAAAATGGCCGCTCAAAACTCATTTTGTCGACATTTTTTTGTACTGGCAGAATCTAATCTTTTTTCCAGTGACATCAGTCACTGTATCAGCTGTAACTGATGCATCTGGCCTCGGTCTGTTGGCTGCTGCCTGTTATGTAGATGGATGGGGGTCACACTGGACAACCTGGATATTTATCCACTGTTTATTTCCTGCATGTTTGGAAGTCCACTTCAGCTCCTTCTGGAGTGACTGAGGCTTTATGTGGATCAGGAATGACACAGTCACATGAGTTAATATCATCAGAGTTAATGTGCGTCTGAGAAATCTAATTTAGTAATTATAGTTACAGAGTGAACACCAGTTATTGGGATAATTTTTTAGTCGACAAAATATGTTAATATCTTAGGGAAATGTAACAAGTATTCATCATTTGACCTAATAGTTTGTTGTTTGTGTATTAAGAAATAATGAAAAATGAAAATAATTCTTAGTTACAGCCCTTTGTAAAGTATGTAGTCTTCTAGCATCTAGGCATAAACAAAGGAGGCTAGTTTTAGTTTACAAGCTGCAGCAAGAGCTGACTATCATGACGCAAATATACAAATAATTAGAGCTAGATTTCATTTTTCAGCATGTGCCATCAAGCCCAACATCAGCAACTGTAGTTACTTCGTGTTTAGACACAGAGAGCAGAGAAAACAACAACACAAGATTTAGATGCCAGCTAGTGCAACACAGAACTGAAGTATATCGCAAATGCAAAGTTATAGAATCCTGAAAAACCCTAAACAATTGTCTTCCAGTGAAATTATCAAAGTTTAAGGCTTTAAAGCATGATTCAATGTTAAAAATGTTGTCTATCCGTGCAGAGTTCGAAATGAGGCTTCATCCCAGATACATAGCATTCCACAGATTTTTATTTGCCCGCTTGCTTAGGTGGTGAAATTTAACAAAAAATTGACTCTTACTTTAATTTACAGGTTCTTTAAGCCTTAAATTAAACTCGGTCAATCTCGCAGAACCCCTGCTCTACTTTGGAGGCAGTTAATTTTCTTAGATGGGCTGTCGATACCTGATCAATATATTTAAAATGCTCTTTAAAGGAGCCTCCCTGAGCAGCCCAGAATAACACTTCAGTGCGTGTGTGTTTGAGGATCCAATTGGGTAATGTGTCATAGTTTTCACGGTTCCTACCGGTCCTGGAATCCCTGGAATGCAAATGGAGTTTTGAGCAGTGAATTCCAGACACAGGAGGTCAGGTGACTTGTGAAATTTTCTGTGAAAATTGGGGAATTTTACAAGCAGAAATTAAAGTATTTTAGAGTGTAGTGAGTGTGTTTTTCAGCTACTTTCAAACAATTGTTGCAGTAGAGAGCTTTCAGTGAAACTTGGCTGGAGTCCAGACTTTTCACTCCTAATAAACCAGAAGAGAAGGACATTTGGGAAAGTCATTGAAGAGTCATGGAATTTACATTAAGGACACAGCAGGAGTTTCTCCCTCCATGGAGGCATGTTAGTTTGTTAAGCACCTGTGGGTCATAATCTCGCTCTCTTTTCTGTCTCCCTCCCTCTGTCAAACACAAATTCCTTCTCTGTGATTTGGCCCCTCTCTCTTATCCCTCTCTCTTATCTATCTTTTCTCTCTCTCCTCTTGTTCTAAAACAAGCAGTGTATTGTGTGTGCTCAGCAGAGCAGCCGCCCTCAAAGCTGTGTGTGTGTGTGTGTGTGTGTGTGTGTGTGTGTGTGTGTGTCCCAGCCAGCCTGTCAGACCGTGTTAATCCCCTCAGAGGCCCGGCTCAACCTCTCTGCCTTGCCCCCCCCCTTTTTTTTTTAAATTTTTCCCCCCTCCTACAGCCTCCATTGGTTTGTATTCGCCCTCTCATCCAGCTGATATGCTCTCCCACCTGTCAGTTACAAACCGGCTCGCCTCCCTGCGGGCCAATCAGTTGGGAGGTAACCCCCCGTTGACCTCGGAGGATCAGACAGCAATCAGGGACCAGTGACTATGAGTGTTTAGCACTGCTCGCTACCAGCTCCCATGGTGCTTTGCAGCAGATCAATGTCTAGGTCTTGGCCCACAAGGAGGGAGAACGAGGAAGAACAGTCTGTGTAATCACTGGGAGTAATAGGTGGTAAAACCCATTGTCTGTCACATGTTAGCTCTTTACATGTGGTCAGAAAGAGGAGCCAGTTGGCTTTGGTCACAAAATTTAATTGGGTGGTTGGTAAATCAAAATCTGCTGTAAAAACTTGGGTATATACATATACAGATGTCAGTTCCCCTAGTTGGGGCAGAGCTGCTGTACCTTTCTCCTGGAACAATTTACAGAAGGACCTGAAACAGTCCAAGATGATTATTGTTTGTGGATTTAAGTCAGTTCTAAAGGATCTGGAAAATAGTACTCTTGGCCACTGTTTTTGAATTTAATTTTATTATTCTAACTTTATTTCAGATTCTTTTGAGAATTGGGCCCATTTCTGCATCTTAATTGGATTTTGTCTTTACTCTTTAATTCCATCTTTACTAGATATTTTTCTATACTTTTATCACATTTTAGCTGAATATTGTGTATATTCTTAGTTTTTGAGAGAGTTTTTTATTTGTAGTTTTTTTGAAATGTTCTAACAATTACCTTATGTTGCCCTTCTGGCCAAGCCTCTCTTGAAAAAGAGATTTTAATCTCAATGAGACATCTACTTGGTTAATTAAAGGAAAACAATGATAGTTTGATAGAACAAAGTGTTGCAGCAATCTAAAAAATCAACAGTAGATTGCTGGGTTTTGGTGTCAGTCCAGATTTTAAGCCTGGGCTTCTTTCCAGACATCTTGCAGCATGTGCAACACTCAAACTGCAAGAATTTATTATAGAGGAAACCCAGGGACGGATCACTGCTTTAACATTAGATTTTGTGGACTTAAATATGGTGCAGCCCCAAGATGTTTAGAACGGGCCCTAGCAGTCATCAGAGAAATGGAAAATGTCATAATCCTTCTGGATGTAGCACATTTATTCGTCCATATATTTGTATTTGACTAAAAGTAACAAGAAAAGGCTTCTTCTCTTGTAAATACACATTCTGGAAACAGTAGGAAATAACAGACGAAAGTTGACAAAACATTTTCGAAAATAAAATACATACTCCCCTGGATTTAAATGACCATCCAAAACTAATTATATCTTACTGTTTAATATTGGAGCAGAAATAATTTGTCAATTAATTGAGTAGTTGGTTGACAGAAAATAAATTTGCAATTTTATTTTTTTTATACGCAAAAAGTAGCTGGAATTTTTTTTTTTTTTATATAGACAAAACAATTAATCGATTAGTCTTGATTGATAATGAAAAAAATTGATAATGAAAAATGAAAAATTGTGGTGACAAAATCCGTCGACTGACTGACTGTTGGTCAATCTTGCAGAACCCCTGCTCTACTTTGGAGGCATTTAATTTTCTTAGATGGGCTGTCTGACTGCTATAGGTGGTGTGTCTAGGACCACATATTGCCATGATGTCACACAGACTCACTTTTTTAAATTTTTTGATTTATGTATTAATTTTTTTTTTTGGATTAGTTAAACTTATTTACCCACATAAAAAGCCCTTTGCATACGCACACCCCACAATTTTTTTGGCGCAGAGTCTGTGTGTAGGAATGTTTGCTGGTTTGGCGTTGTTGCTCTGTGGAAGGTATCAGCATAACAGACTTAGGACAGCAGATGTGCAAATGGCTCAGCTGGACTTCATTTTTTATGATTTCTTAGAAAAAGGGGTGTGTGATAGAGCTGAACTGTGTCCACCTCAATATAAGCTTATATTTCTGGCTTGTTATATTACAGAACACCACCGAGTTTAAATCCCATATGTGAAATTTTCAATGCATGAAATGTTTCCCTGATTCCCTGGAAGGATCAATGTCAATGATGGGGGAATGGGTATGGAAGGAAATGTGCTGTTAATGCAACACTAATCAACTTTTTTTATTAACAATGGATCAAATGATTGTTTATAATGTGAAAGGGGTTGCTCATAGTGAAAAGCTCATATACAATTACCATTCCAACTTTGAAGTTCACTTCAGCTCTATGGAGCGGTTTGGTGTCTTTCACTTCATTGTTTTTAAATTTACTCTTTTGATTCAGTTTCGGTGCTCTCTTTAGCTTTCTTTCTAGCAAAAAGCAGGCAGCTGTTTTCAGTCAAAAAGCTTTGATTACCTAAGTATACACTACTGCCCAGCACCAAACGCCAGACAGAAAAGGTTAGCGACTAGCTGCTTAACATAGTGGCACATTTGGCAGCTGAAGAGGTACACGTTTTTCTGGTGGAGACCAAAACAAAG
The DNA here is from genome assembly GCF_016859285.1 of Xiphias gladius. Lineage (NCBI taxonomy): Eukaryota > Metazoa > Chordata > Actinopteri > Istiophoriformes > Xiphiidae > Xiphias > Xiphias gladius. Next base: position 4,408,915 of record NC_053403.1, on the reverse strand, counting down.
CTAAAAGGTGAGCAAATATTGCCAGGTGGCCAGAAAAATGACTCGAAATGAATGCTAATGTTGCTCCTTTTCTGCTGGATGTGTAAATAGCCAACTGCTTGCTAACATGGTTGCCGCATCAACTCTATAAGGTGATAATGTCAGATGTGGTGTTTTCAGCTTGTTCTGCTGCCCCCAAGTGGCCAAAAAAATCAGTCAGTGGAGCTTTAATACAAGCAAGTGTTAAAGGTCATGGCATATTTCTAAGCAAACATTTTAGGTTTAGCCTCCAACATGAAATGCATGTTAAAATAAACTGTTATCTGATACCCCAATCAGGTAAAATGAGACTCATATTGATTAGCAAAGTTAGCAAAGCAGTACAAATACATAGCAATTATCCCAGTAAATATCAGGCTCATCCAGTAATACAAAAGTGAGCAATCTACAGCCATCATTACCATCGTTTGGCTGGAAAGTAGGCTACAATACATTTTTGAGACACTTTCATTGCCCAGAAACAGAAGCAGGTGCTGCAGCCTAAAGCTGCCCACCAACTTTATCAGAGGGGCCTGTGTTTTTTCGTAACTCCACTCCTCTCATCTGCTGGTTATTATTAGGCCCCCCAATGGAGCTGCACCCTGTCCTCACCCTGCCTCAGTTCAACCCCACCCGCATGATAGGGCCTGGCGGAGAATTTGGGGGAAAAAAATTACAATAATACTGTGTGGGTGACCTCAGTGTGCTGGGGACTTCCCTGCACACTGCTCCACCCGCTCATATTTGTTGATCTTAGCTGTCCACCCCATTCCCTGAGAAGGCCTCTGACACTCGCACAGACACATTTACACTCACAAACACACAGCAGTGCAGTAGGACAGTGGTGATGTGTGACTGTGGCTGACATCGCTGATGCAAGCCCAGACTCTGTGTGTGTGTGTGTGTGTGTGTGTGTGTGTGTGTGTGTGTGTGTGTGTGTGTGTGTGTGTGTGTGTGTGTGTGTGTGTGTGTGTGTGTGTGTGTGTGTGTGTGTGTGTGTGTGTTTGCGCGAGATCCTCTTGGAGTTGAGGGTTTGGGTAGATATCTCTCAGGGTAGAGAGAGAGAAAAACTTTATTTGCCTGTAACTTCCCTCTCAGTTTGTGTTTTGTGTTAGCGTGTGCTTTGAGGCTAGCAGGTCTGTCACTTTCCCTAGATGTTGCTATGCGTGGCCTGAGTCCTTTGTGTGTATACGTGTTTGTAGAACGGGAGAGGCTGCAGCCTAAGCTACTGATCCTGGTCATTTATTTGTCTAAGAAGGCAGAGCCTGATGCAAATGCACTACAATATCCATCGGTGGCAGAATTCATCACATAGCACTGTTGATACCAGGCAATTTAGCCAACCAGAGGAAAGTATTCGAAACTTTTCTGTGACGGACTACTGGAATGTCCTGGTGCAGTTAATCCTGCACATGTGGAAATTAAACTCAGACAGGGCTGCTTCTTCTTTGAACTGGGTTTTTTGGTGGAGGCCAGATGATGTCATATGCTAATTTGGATTCTTGTGGCATCTGTTCCATCAGTTTAAGGATATCTGCAAGCTTCATTAAGACATCTCAGGGCTTTTTAGTGCCAGTCAGAAATGTGAGGTCTCTGCACTGGGCATTTTTCAAGGACAGTCACCTTTGAAAGTCAAAAAGTTAAGTGAGCGCTGGAAGTTCAGCCACCATCGCAAGATTTTCAGACCACGCAAACGACCCAAATGTGTTTATAAAATGCATTGGTATTCACAGTTTTTTAAGAATTGACAAACATTGAACTACATTTGTTTATCATAGCACAAAGCTGTTTAGTTTCGAGAACTAGTGACAAGCAGGCAACACTTGATCCAAGTAGAGCTTGAAGCATCAGCGATGTTTTATTCAGCTGAAGGCTTGTAATAGTTAAGTGATTCTTGTTTATTTAGCTCTAGACGAGTCTTCCAAAAGTCTAAGTCAAGACCACATTAGTCGCTTGACAGAAAATTTATTGGCGGGCAACATCTGCACTGAAGTTGTGACCTTGAATACTAAATATTCAGTTAATAGTTTAAGCCCTTTATTTAGCAAAGCTGCCAAACATTTGCTGGCTCCTGCTCTCTAGGGTTAGCAGATTTTTCTTTTTTTTGCTGTTTTTTATCATTTCATATTTAACGTTTTTGACTATTGAGTAATTTTGTACTATTGATCAGACAAAACTAGCAACACAAAGATGTCACCTTCCGCTCTGTGCCCTTTTTAATGGCTGTTTTTCACTGTTCAATGTCATCTCATTGTATAGACTAAACTATTAATTGACTAATAATTAAAATTGACAGATTAATCAATTTAGGCCCACTTGGTTTCATTAAACCGTTGTTAAATTGCATTATTGCAAGAATGTCATGTTTTTTGAGTTTTTGAGCCCCTTGTTTTTCACTAAGGTTCTCTAAACAGCATTAGTGACTGTCATATATTTTTATATGCAGCCAAAGGCGCTGTAATAATGACCTCCAAATGTTGTAAGCTGGGCCTAAGGGTGTATTATGACGGTGTCCCCACGTGGAGGATATGGTTTGAAACTCATTAAAGAACTAGTGAGGGTGTGATAATGGTGCCAGTCATTGCCGAGTAAGAGCAGGAAAGGAGGAAGACGAAGAGGAGCTGGAAGATCACATGGAAGATCAGTCAGGAGGAGGAGTAAGCAGTGACACTGCAGTCTGCCAGGCTTTTTCTTCTGTCCCTGAGATGCAGTCAGAAATGTTGTCCAGTATCAGTGGGGGTTTTCAGTCCTGATTTATGGAACTGATGTGTCTGGCATTTGAAGTATGCTTTTATTTGGATGGTGGTTTGGAATATTTGTTAAACTTGCTGCTTTGGACTAAATAGGAATTATGATGAAGTTCCTGGTCTTGGTGTATTTGTTGCACCAGGACCTGTTTTGCTGCAGTAGCATATATTGCTTCTTCTTTTCTTTTGTTAGTCCACCTGACACCTGAGAGGTGGGCATGGCCCGCCTGCCAATGCCATGGCAACATGACACCCAGCTTAGGTGGTTGCCAGGGCAGCGATCAGTGGTTTGTTGGTGTTGGGTGACATTAGCAGCCACTACTCACGGGAGTGTCAGCTGTTTGTCTTCGGAGGCAGCGCTGTGTTGAAGTGGACTGGGACCCATTGGTGTCGTAGGATTCGTGCCTCAGTCTTGGATGTATTGCTGTTAGTCAGAAATTGCTGAAGTTCACCACGTCATACTACCACACCTGAATATTTGGCATTTCGCAAAAAGTTACTGAACTTTAATTGAAGACCCGTAATTCCACTAAAAATGCTGTAAAATAAGTATGGTCTGTACGACTGGGCTGATGAGGGCAATATTCCCACTGGACTAAAATGACCAAATCGGATTTGCATGGATGAACAAAATCTTTTGTAGCGCTGAAATGCGTTCATTAATCTATAAGTCAATGGTTAGAAAATTAATGTGCAACTGTTTAGATAAAATATAATAATTTTAGTCATTTTTCAAGCAATAATTGCCAAAAAATTAACTGGTTTCAGCTTTTGAAATGTATGCTTTTGCTGCAATTTTTAAATCTTATGTGATATCAAATTAAATATAATTGGGTCGTTGACTACTGCTGTGTGAAAAAAGTCATCTTAGATTAATGGGACATTGTGATGACTATTTTTCAATATTTTCTAACATTTTTCAACTAAACGATCAACTGAGAAAATAATCAGCAGATTAATCAATAACAAACATAATAATCAGTTGCAGCCCTAATTTTTTGATTTTGAAATGTATTCTTGACCATACAGACAGCAGTTGCCAACACAATCTCAACTCAGGGTCCAGTTATATGCCTCTTCCAGGGCCTTCAACTGTATCACATGGTCCTCAGGAGACTGGGTTTGCCCTGTTGTCATAGAACTGGTATTTTAACTTTTATTTTTGAACATCTACAGTTAAGAGTAAGTTTCGGACAAAATTCCCCTAGAAAAATGGAAGATGTAAACATCTGCACTTCCATGTCGACTGAGCAAACGCCAAATGATGATTATGAAATATGGTTGACAGGTCTGGAACAAACGAGTGAGTCAACTTTGAGGTGACATTGTTTTGTCACACTAATTGATTTGAGTTTGCTTCCTCTTCAAACCGGTTTCCATACTGAGTGCCCAAATGAATCTCCATGATTTGCACCCAACATGCTATCAAAGCTCTCATGAAAATTTTCACTGCTGCCTTTACGACTGTCAACCTCACTGAATAAGGAAAAAACACAGAAAAACAATATAAAAAATAAAAAAAAATCCTATTACTAATTTTACTGATATGCACATTCACGTGGGACTAATATTATCAAATGACATCTGAATTCGAGCTAATTTGTGGTCGAATTTTTACTTTGCATATTGCCGACATGGCAGACTCACACAGGATTAAGCACAGTCGCCCTCTGTGGGTATTAAAATCTTAAAAGGACCCCAGATAATACCAGTCCCATGTGAATAGGTCTTTGAAGGCTACATTACACAGCGGTTAATTACTGTTGAGGCCTTGGATATGCAGTAGTTAATCAAAAGAGAAACTTATTAGGACTTCCTCTGGACAAGCCGACATCCTGAGATCTGGCAGTGTGAGTCTTTGTCGGTTAATCGGTCCGTTGTTTTTCAATCCTTCTGCCTTGGTCGGTTGATCGGATAGTTTTACCTTTTGACTTGGTCTTTCTGGACAGACTGTTTTGGTCAGTCTGATAGTTTTTCACTACCCCCACCACCACCACCACCCGACTGTTTTGCACCAAAATCTCTCCAAGGCTGAGAAGGAAAGAAAGGGGGCCGACCTGCATAATTCAACGGCTCATCCTGAGCGTGCGTGGGTGTGTTCTCACGGGTGCTTCTCTATTCTCTGCACATTACCTTCAGCGACGCCCGGTAAGGTCACCCTCATGTTCACGTTCGTATGTGGACGCGCGTGTTTGTGTGTAGCTCCATAGCCGAGATCACAGGGTGCCATGTTTAACCAGCCCCCCATCCCTCCGTAAACCGCTGCAGACTGTTATTGATCTTTCACGTACATACACACAAATAAGACACACCCAGAAGCATGTGTGAACTTTCTGGCTGTTTCTGAAGTCTTTATTTTCTCTCCCACTCCCTCTCCTTTTATAGTTACTGAGAATGAGACTAAAAATATCAGTAAATGGAGCAGAAGTGAATGCTTCCTCTCATTATCCAGTTAGCTTCTGACTCTCGCTCTGAACATTTCCGCTAGAGTTAGACTGATATCACTTTTTCATGACTCAGAAAGAGATCCGTTCTGATATTTTGGGATTGCATCTGCTAATGGCCAACATTCAGTATGTTTAGGTTTGACTAATTTAATGGCAAGGGGAAATGAAAATACTGTATATTCTCAGAAATTGGTCTTTATTTACCCCAAACGCTGAGCGAATCAGGCTTTAATTTGAAAGAGGCTTATATTACATGCTTTTATTCCTAATTTTCCCTGATTTCATTAGTATATTTTATCACATTCTCTGATCTGCTTATGTTTTAATTTTTTGTTGATGACGTTTACTGTTATTGCAACTAAACTAACTCAACTTGTTCCTTTTTTTTTTTTTTTTTTTTTTTTCCTTGTTGGCCTGATGAATTAGTGATAAAGTACATTTCCAGTCTCCAGGATGCCATAGTCACCAATAGAGCTGAAACGATTAATCCATTATTCATAGTCAGCCGCTATTTTGGTAACGCATTAATTCTAATGTCCGTTTTTAAGCAAAAATGCCAAATATTTGATGCTTCTATCTTCTCCTGTGTGAACATTTTTCACTTTTCCCATTCTTATGTAAATCTCTTTGGGTTTTGGACTATTGGTCGGAGTCAGAAAGCCATTTGAAGACTTCACCTTTGGCTTTGGGAAATTATTATGTTAATTTTTCTCTATTTTCCAATTTTTTACAGACCTAACAACTGATATTAAAAATAAAAAAAAAATAAAAAAAATCAGCAGATGAATCAATAATGAAAATAATTGTTAGTTGCAGTCCTACTCACTACTCTGTTGCTCTGTTTTCTGTTGACTGTTTTCATTTAGCTTTTTAATTCCAGTTGCTTTTCATTTGCCGTTTTTTGATCAGTGTTAAGCTACGGTCAGTGAAACTCAACGTTTTCTGCACAGGCGTTTGTGATTTCTTCAGACTGCCCCAATCAAACAAATTCCAGCATACTGATTATATTATATCAAATCTTGGCCAGATTTTTAGTCAGCCATTAGCTCAGCCATTAGTTGCATCACTGAACTAATGTCCATTAGCTGCATCATAGATTCTACTAACCCCACCTATAAACTCCTCAGATTTTGGGAACAAAGACCTATTGAAGGCAGCAGTCAATTCTGTATGTTTTTTCACATCCATCTTAGAATACCAGAACCATGCCATGCTGTTTTTTTTTTAATCTTAACTTTGAAACGAACCACTGAGCTTCATTGCAGAACAATGGCTGCTCTGTGACGGTCAGCAGCGTGGGCCTCTACTTATTAATAGAGGTTTGTGTGTGCATATGTGTTTGTGTCCAGTCAAAGCTCAAAGATAGATAAGTTCCCATCAGTTGTTTAAATTATATTCAGATTTACAGCTGAATTTTCAAAAAAAAAAAAAAGTCTGGATAATCAGTTAATCGTTTAAGTGAACTATCATGCAAAAATGCTTCTCTAATGTAATGATTTGCTGCTTTTCCCTGTTTTATATTATTGTAAATTTAATTTCTTTGGATTTTGGCCGTTTGGTCAGACAAAACAAAATATTTGAAGACGTCATCTTGGACTCTGGGAAATTGTTATGGACATAAATGATTAATTAAAGAGAAAATAATAATAGTAAATGAATCGCTAATTAAGAAAATCTTTAGCTGCAGTCCTATAGTATATATGCATATGGATTTGACAGTGGACATTAATCAGATTTTCATTTATGCTTCACAATTTCTGTGCAGCACAATTAAAAGTTTCAGTGAAGAGTCTTTGTCCGGTTGTTTAAATGCTGTTTTAGAGGATTTTCCAGCCAAACACAGTGCATATTTTGAATATGTGGGCGATTTTTTTTTTTTTTTTTTTTAAATAATGGCTTCACAGTGGTCAAATTTACAGCTGATGAAAATCAAGGGGACAAGGTTTGTGTAAGAAGACTGGTTTTTAGGTAATGAAACATCTCAACCAATACTGTTAAGTCATGATGACAGCTGTGTGAGCTACATCATGTCTCACTTCACCTGTGGGGTTTACTTTGTGTCTGTGTATGTGTACAAATGAATGGGAGAGTAAGACAGGACACAAACTCATCAGCCCTTAACGGCCTTGTGGTGGCAGTTACCACACACACTTGGACAGAGTGATTTCCTTCCAGCGTCCGTGCTCCTATCTGCCAGCCTTGATCTTTGTGGGTTGCTTACGGAGGCGCTGAGGCGGTGAGTGGGTCTGATTTGTGGCGAGATGTCACCACCGGATCCGGACGATTTGTACCGTACCATCCCACAATGCCTCACCCTGTCAGAATGACAGGGTGCCCTGGATGGATGGGGGTTGGAGGCTGGACGGCTCGATACTGAAGCAGAAACTCACCTGAAACAAAGAGGCTTTTCTTTGCAGCCACAGAGGAAATGTGTGTATTTAGTCTTTTCATTCATTCAAGACAACAGGCTTCCGTTGCCTCCTTGTTTGTCCTGATTGTTCAGGTTGTCTGTGCTCTGCAGGAAATTCAATGAAACAACATTCATTCCAGAATAGCATCGTCACCATACTGGAATTTTGACTTGGATTCAGCATTAACTTTACGATTTGATTATAGAACAGGACTAGTTTGTTGTCATTTTCTTGGGTCAGAGAGATTTTGTAGACTGGGAGTGACTATATACTATGTGATAGTGGGTTTCATTCTCACTGTATGCATTTCTGAATAAACAGTCATAAAGGCCAGTAATAAATCAACAACAGTTCAAGGTTTCCTTCCTCTGTTCCTCTGATAATAACTGATTTAATGGGGTGCTCTGTGGTCTGGTAAGGGTTTTGTTTAGTGTTTCATGGTATGAAAATAGAGCTGAAACAATTAGTTGATTAATCGATCGACATTAAATTAATCCGCACCTATTTCAATGATCGTTTCGGTCACTTTTTTGAGGCAAAAATGCCAGCTGGTTCAACTGGCATTTCTGGTTCTACTAAATGCGAGGTTTTTATGCTTTTCTTTGTCGTACATGACAGTAAACTGAATATCTTTGGGTTTTGGACTGTTGGTTGGACAAAACAAGGCATTTGAAGATATCAACTTACTTCCCATGAAATTTTAACAGGCATTTTCACTACTTTTGACATTTTATACACAAAATGATTAAGCAAGAAAATAATCGGTAGGTTAATCATAAGTGAAAACAATCTTTAGTTGCAGCCCTACTTGAGAGCATTTGAAAATCCCTCATATAAAATAACCTTACTACATACTGCATGATTGGGGGAATGTCTCTCGTATCTTGTGGCCTGTGGGCCAGGTCAGCAATTGAAAAGACTGAGCTATGCGGTTTATTTTCCAACCACAAACTAGTTTAATGCTATAATGTTTCCAGTTGTCCAGGCTTTTGTCATTGAATAACTATTGAAAAACAATTAAGACTACGCTGATATGACTTTTTCTTTACTGTTTCCAATACGCACGCACAACACGTTCTGTTTTAGATTGAAGTGGAATAGAGTACACACTCAGTACAAGCTGCATCCTGCCTGATTTTCTAAACACTAGTGTGCCATAGTAATTAATATCCTGCAGATACAGTATTGAACAGCCTCAATTTCAATTCTTGCATTCTTTGATGGGTCTCAAAGGGTTTTGAATTTTTATGTTTTAAACCTGCAGATAAAGCTGACTACATTTCCACACTTGCCTAAAGCTTATTCAAAATAAATCTTTTGTTTTTCTTGAGGCTGTGACTTCAGTGATTTTTAGGTTCATAATGAAAAGTTTGAGAGGAGGTGGACATTTCTGATGATCCATCTGCAACCACAAGTAGCAGTAGGACATTTGATATTGTGGATAATGTGCTGTAAGCCTTACATCCTTCGGCTATTTACAGTAAGAGGAAAGTAATTCTCCTGCTTCATGTGATGGGATTCTTTGTCTTCACCCTGCTCCTCCTCCTCTTTCCTTCTCTCACTCTGTCGGTGCGTCTGATGTCTTTGAAATGTCTCTGCTGGGATCTGATGTGGGATGAGTTTCCCCTCCCCACCTTTGAGTTAAAACCTTGGCCCAGCTGACCTTAGACACGGGCTTAGGGAGGAATCCCCCCATGTAACTGCAGGTGGGGCTGCAAAAATATTGACTCAGGAACTCAGTTCATTTTATTAGGCTCGTGTTTGTCTGTGTGCGTGTTGAGGAGACTAAGATGACGCACAGCAGCTGGAATCTATTCTCCTTTTCAAATAACCATCACCCAGAAAGCTCCTCTCCTCCCTTCTCTTTAAATTCATCCGTTCAGTGCCAAAACAAAAAAAATCAAGTATTCAGTGTCTCCATGGAAACAAGGGTTTAACCTTTTTTTTTTTTTTTTTTTAATTTTCCAGTATTTGTCTTTAATTAAACACAGGGCTGCATGATCAGTGTAAGAGCAATCAGTCTTTGTACAGTCTTCATAAAAATAAAAAAAAAAGATACTCATGTGGTAAAACAGCAGCTTAGTGTTGCACTAGACAAACTGGGTCACATATTGTCCAGAACGCATAGGGTGTGGGGCTGCAGTGCCTAATTTAAACACAGTGATAAGTTGTTTTTCCAATTTCACGCAGAAAAGAGAGAAACCACTCAAAACTAGATTCAAAAAGTCAAAAGAAAGTGAGACCCTGCCCCAAGATTGGTGGTTTATCCAAGAGCCAGTGGGCCATGACTTTGTAATAGGAAACATTTTATTACCTCTAATTGTTTTCATGCTGCATTTTCATTACCCCCCACTGAGCATTATCCCCGCTAAACTGATATCAGCACTCAAAGCCTGCCGAAACCTCTGCTCACCGCTGCAGCAGATGTAAAGTAGAGTCAATCTAAGTCCAGCTCAGCAGTTGACACCCTGCTCTTACCATCTGAAAAAACCTAAGACATTTTCACAGTGGCTGAAAGGTGCACACTGGCACATCTACCATGCAAATATTGGTAAAAAGTGGTAAGAAGAGTGGTCGAGCGTTTCTTCCTGTGGAATTAATTTAAACAAATGACAAAAAAAAAAAAATGGTAGCAATTGCACTTGAATGAGATAAATATGTTCAGTTCATCACTAGCGATTTAAATGATGGGTTTTTCTTAGTATTTTTGATCCTTATCAATTTAGACTGGAACTGTCTGTATAAAAGTTGGTTTATTCCAGTATTTAAAGACAGCAAAAAGTGATACTGAATTATTGTGGGGTTTTTTTTGTAAATGGCGTACACTTTATCCTAAATATAGTACGTTACGTCTGTACCAGAATCCACTCAGACATGCAGCAAGGTCAGTCTCAGCACAGAAGCATCACACTGGAGGCCAAAAGTGGTTTACATACTCAGAAATGGAGCTCTGGTTAGTTTCCTTAACACCTGATAACCCCCTACCCACCACTCCCCCACTTTCTCAGGAAAAAAACACACACACACACACACACACACAGCTGTGTGTACGTAGGATCGTTTTAAAAAAGGCTTTGAAAGTCTTGCAGCTTTTACTTGTAAGAAGGAGAGTGATTAGGAGATGTGGGGGGATGATAAAAGAGTGACTGGGACATGATGGAGTCTGCAGAGTGTGGAGGTGGTTGACCGATAACTGTGAAGTGATAACTGTAGGGGAAGAAGTGCTCTGGTCACGCAAGTGGGCTCTCCTTACAAGCAGTGTGAAATTAAGTTGTTAAGAATTAAGAAGTTAAGAGTTAAGTTGTTTTTCAGTCCTGTTCGTGGTTATTTAGTTCAGTCAAAGGTTGTAAGTCTATCATTGAACTCCAGCGTCTGTGTTCTTCCGGTATTTCAGTAACAATAAAGAATACCTCTGCATTTTGAAATCGCCTTTGGGACAATTGTAAATAACAACTATAACATAAAAAACAGACAAAAGTGCGTACAGTGCCAAAATCAAACATTAGAGATGAACGTGTTTTTACAGTAGCAGCATTATGTTTGTCTTCTGTGCACATCTGAAGCTTTAATGAACGTCTGGTCCTTCAATTTGAAATGACATTGGTCTGCAACAGTTTTGGATCATCGATTTTAAATAATTTTCTAAAAATCCTTTGGTTCAGGCTTCTTAAATGTGTCAGTTAATCATTCAGTCAGTCAACAGAAAATTAATCTGCAACAATTTAATAACAATCAGTTAAGTGTTTTAGTCATTTTTCAGGCATAATCACCAAAAACTCTGTGGTGCCAACTTCACAAATACAAGGATTTGTTGCTTTCCTCTTATATCACTGTAAACCCAGTATTTGTGGGATTTTAACTGATGTTTGGACTCTGAGCTCCTGCGCCGGATATTTTTCACTATTTTTAGAAATTTCATTGACCAAATAATTTGTCAATTAAGGTAAAGAATAATCGGCAGATTAATGGATACTGAAAATAATTATTAGCTACGGCCCATCTGTATACATATTATAAGAACGCACACTCAAGCTTTATTGTGTAATCATTTTACTAAAGTTGAAGGTCCAAGGTTACATGGAGACTTGTTTTGCTCTAATCACAGTGAGTCCAGTTATTTCTCTGCTGAGACAATGAGTAGGAAGTACACTGGAAATAACACTGTAATTCCAGCGGTGTAATGAAACATGTACGTTATCAACAAAGTGATTTATGTTACAGTTTCTTAATGGTACGCCAGATGTTATGCAAATAATATGTCCGGTTTCTGTCAGTGTCTGTTTACATACTAAGAGGTGTGAATTTACTCAGTTTAAAACCCTGAGAAAAGGTGATAATGAAAGGGGAAATATTCAAAGAGATTTGCTTTTTCAACTAATTTTTTTTTTTTAACGGTCTAATGAAACACACCCTAAAGTCAGTCAAGTCAGGTCTGAAATGAATTTGCTGGTATACAAGCAGGAGGACTTCTGTCCGCTTAATCCACCACTCCCACCTCCCTGAAACACACATACATACACATTACTGAAGGACAGGCGCCAGGTGGGAGCTGTTTTTTATTTTACAGCCAGAGAATGAAGTTGCCTCACTTTCGCATACGAACACAGATGTGACCTTCGACCTCCTCTCTGGAAGACCTTTGACCCTGAGGTGTGAGTCAGAGAGCGTGATGGGTGGATTTAGAAGTCAGGGTTATCTCTCATGCAGCGCACTTTCCCTCCACTGTCTCGCTTCGACAAGAGCCTCACACTCGTTGCACGGATGAGCTGTTTGTGTGTAGTATTACTTATTATGAATGGATTGAAATTGAACCGCGCAGAGTGACATGAAAGGGACACAAAGAAGACAGAGAGACACGTGAGAGTGTGTGTGACTGGTTTTGTGTAATAGAAAAAATTCCGCGCTAGATGAAAGGGTTTTTTGAGACCTTGAAAGGGAGTGTGGGAAATATCTACCAAGGAGGAACTGTTATGGCATTTCTGATACCAGTAATTTATTTAGAATTTAAATTCCTAATAACTAATATACTATCTGCTACTACTGTTGCTGATATTGGATTTTTGAGTATGTTACCAGTATTGATATGTCAGAGTTTAAAAAAACTGATAAAACATACATTGGCCACTGTTTTTTTTTGTTTAAGGATCCATTGAATGTGTATTTTATAGTGAACTGGGACTTTTTACTCTTGAAAAATAAACTTGTCAGTGCTCTCTGATGGACGAATAATCTAATGAAGACCAACCCAAACATTTCTTTGGCATTTCTGTACTGCGGTTTTTTTGGGTTGTTGTTATCTATCGACAGAAATTTATGCAGATAGACTATGTCTGTAATAACCTTACATCAGTCGAAATAGGCTCTAAAACCTACCAGAGTCTCTTGTATTAGATGCTTGCATATTGGCAGTTACCAAAGGAGAAATCACAGCAAAGTTTATTGGAAGGGGCCAATACGCACCAATAAATATTGGTATAGAGATGGAGAAATATTGGCAGTGAGAGAATCGGTCTCCCGTTAATATCTTCAGTGTGTCAGCCACCAGCTTGAACGCACACACAAACACACACTTTCTCCCCTCTCCATCAGGTTTCTTATCTAACTAATAACAGCTATCTACAGTGTTGGCCTACTTTGTGTGTGTGTGTGTGTGTGTGTGTGTGTGTGTTTGTGTGTCTGTGTGTGTCTGTATCATAAATAGTCTTGTTCCACAACTTTAGTCACAGGTATCAGTCACATATCTTTGCTTTCCCTTTTTCTCTGTGTGTGTGTGTGTGTGTGTGTGTGTGTGTGTGTGTGTGTGTGTGTGTGTGTGGGAGGGAGGGAGGGAGGGAGGGAGGGAGGGACGCACGCACGCAGGCAGGCAGAGGCATCCTTAGCTGATGCCTCTGCCTGGCACAGTGTAGAAGTGGGATTAGACACTACACACAGGCCCACAGCAATACAGTTACATATAGGTCTAAAATATATACACACAGAGGATTAACAACACATCAGTTAATTAACCTTAAGCTTAGAGCTACAGGCGTGTACATAAACCAAATTTCCACTCGTCATTTAAACACTTTCCCACACTGACAGAAGTGTCTAAAATCAGAGACTTCCCCAAACCTCAGTTGAAACATCTCAGTCTCGACATGACTGGAAATATGAGCCTGTTTGTTAGACAGACAGTGTGTTACAGGTCTTATCCAGGCTGTTGTGTGGTGATATACTGATATAATGCTGCATTAGCATTTCCTTCCAGCCCGTGTGCTGTTTGCGAAATAAAAAAAGCTGTTAGGGATTATTAGAATGAGGACTGCAGAAAGGATTAACGGAACAGTTTGTTCTTGTTATGCCCTCACATTTTACATTTTGCATTTTGAGCATTTACCTGACACACTTGAGTTGGATTCAAACCTGCAAGCAGCTAAAAATGGTGTCAGAGGTCAAGCTCGAGTCCTGGGTCGCAAATGAATTTGTCCTTCGTCCCCTTTCTTATCCTTTTGTCTAGTCGAACATTATTAAGTTTTTTCACTGTTTAAATATGTAAAATGAAGCTAACATCAATTTTGGGGGAAAAAAAATCATTAGCTTGTATATTCAGTGAATCTTAAACATATTTAGAGATGTGGCAAGGTCACATGTACATAGAGCTTTAAAGACCAGTCACACACTTCACAATCACGTTTAAATGAATGCGGGCAGAGGACTGGACTACAGCTCAGATTAAGGTTTTATCATTAGCATTACCATTGGGTTGTGGGAATGGACCATGGCCTGGAAGAATGACTTTGCAGGACTGTACCTATGTCCTGGAGGTGGACTGGACCATTTCTGGAGGAGTAGGGGTGTAGAACTGTACACTGGATGTTGGCGTATGGAGTTTCAGGCATTAACCATGGTCTAGAAATATGTAAGTGTAGGGCTGGACCATGGCCATGAACATGGGGGTTTTGAAATGAATCGTAACCCCGAGGCATGTGTCTTTTAGGAATGTACCATGTCCTGCAGGTATAGAGGAGTTTTGCTGTTGTACTGGACTTGAACTACATGTGGTTGTACTTGTCCATTCCCAAGATGGCTGAAAGGCGACCGTGGCTTTCCAGGCAGAGTGTTAATTATCCACTGCTGGGCTGTGTTTGAACCCAAGTGGACTAGTGTCTCCACAGTAACAGTTACCAATGGTTACGCAAGCTTGACTACGGCAACCCTCGATGACCCACATTCCAGCAGTAAATCACAACACACATACACACATTCTTGGCTCCACCCTCGCCTATCGAAACTATGCTCAGTGTTTCCAGTCTGCCTGACTGGGTGTCTATCAAAAATGGGAAGGGCGAGGGAGAGAGGTGGAGAAAAAAAACTTTTCTTCTGTCATGCCAAAAAACCTTTTAACGTTGCTTTCAGCCATCTCTCATCTTTTCTTTTTTAATTCCATTTTTCTTCATTGATTCTGTCCACATTTATGAATCAGTCTTTACATCCTCTTTACCACGTTCTCTTAACTATATGGGTGTGAATGTATGCAAGAGGGAGCCCACTGACAGACTTAAACAGTGTAGAATTGATCTAGTTAAATGTAGTTTAAACCTTGGCCTCAAATCACCTCATTCACACTGCCGTCCACAGCTGTAGGTTACACAAACACACACGCTGGATCTGTCACCTTTAGCAAGTCATTTGGCCAGTTGTCTGCCTCTCTTAAATGCTGGAAAGGTCACTCTTTACAGTTCAAATTCAAAATTGCTTTGTTAGCATCCTGACAGGAAAGACATCCACACTGCAGAAGAACCGCAGTCAGGGTTTTCCCGCATCTGTTTTTGAAGACACAACACAACCAACTAAAACCTTAGATAACTTAAAGGGGAAAAGGGCACATGGACTGTTTTCTGTATGAAAAACCCTCATAGAGCCATCAGTGGCAGTCATGGTTTTACATTAAAATCCCATAACGTGATCAAAGTCAAGACAATAACCATGCTATGTATGCTGCTTTAAAGCTTGTAATGTTCAAGTTTGTTGCGGATATTTTGGAGATATGTTTAATTAATTCCATAGCAAGTTTCCAAGCCGTAGTTTGTGGTGTTGTATCACCTCATATTGTTACTGATTTTCAGTAATGTGTTCTTTCATATTACTCTAACAGCTAAGCATTCAGCTTGGCTTCACTGATGTGATAAAGGACCATTTACAGTATGTCCTGCTTTAAAATTGTTTTGTCGGCGAGAACGAGACAATTTTCTCTACAAATCTTGATATAATAGGAATAGCGCACATTAGCTTTCTAATGTCTACATGGTCCCACAGAGATCTAAGACTTTCTAAGACCCTTTTTAAAGGAAGTTACAGTGAAATATGAGGCCTGTTTCCCTGCTGAAGCTCAACATACACATATATATGCACAGGCAGGGCTGCAAGCTATAGTTGCTGTGTCAGCACTGTGTTACATACGATCATATCAGGGCCTGAATGTTTATATGTTCAAGACATTCTTGTTCTATAGTAGACTCCATGCAGAGGGAAATGCGGGCAATAAATTTGCAGTGTAGATGGCCCCGGGTGTCTGTTTCAGCCTGCTGTTTTCACTGGCTGTGTTTGATCTTTATATAGTGTGTGTGTGTGTGTGTGTGCGTGTGTGTGTGTGTGTGCGCGTGTGTGTGCGTGTTCGTGTGTGTGTGTGTGAGAGAACAGAAAGAGATGAGGTAAACTAGATAAGAAAGCTAAAAGCAAATGATAAGGCCTTATTTTATGGGTTAGGAAGTAAAGAAGTTTCCTGGAAAGTATTGTGTCATTTTCTAATTTTGTAAAGGGAAAATGGGAATTTCCTTGAAACAAAAGCTGCATTTTAATCCCAAGGAATTGGAATTAATTAACTGGAAGTGTATTAGTTGAAGTCTGTGTGTATTTTCCGCTATAATAATACCAAATTACAGACTTTTTTCCAGGAAACTTCTTGCAAATTATTTGTAAAGAATTCTGAATTATGGACCTGTAAAATAAAGGGCTATCCTATATATTGTGCAGATGTTTATGATATTGTCAATCTCGATGTAAAACTGAGATCTCTCACACACACACACACACACACACACACACACACACACACACACACACACACACACACACACACACACACACACACACACACACACACACGTACACTTACACTCTCACTTTCACAGGTCATTGTGAACTGGCTCTTTTTAAGAAATAGTGCCACTAAAGTCAGCTGCAGTGCCCAGAGTTTGCTGTATGTGGGTTGACAGTCCAGGTCAGTGAATGACAGAACAACATTTTCCTGTCATCTCACAACCTGCTGACACACTCCACTCGCTGGCCCTCAGCCAGTGTTGCTTCTCTCCTCCTGTGAAAGTCAAGGCTGCTGAGCAGTCACTTTACTCACAGTCCTGAATTGATAATCAACAAGTCAGAGCAACTGTGCCAAAAAACTGAATTAAGAGCATTTCTATCAGTTGGTTTGAAATAGAGTCTTCTTTAATGTTGACAGTATTCACAATAATTGGGTTATAGTTAGCATGTAATCCTTATTGTACTGAATGTAGGCTGTATTTCTGCAGTTTGCAGTTTGTATAATCATCTAATGGACTCCCCGTTTCTCTCTGTCTCTTGACTAGGACTTGGAGTTCCATGGCGTGATGCGGTTCTACTTCCAGGACCGGGTTGCCGGTAACTTTGCCACCAAGTGCATCAGAGTGTCCAGCACAGCGACAACGCAGGACGTCATTGAGACGTTAGCCGAGAAGTTCAGACCAGACATGAGGATGCTCTCCTCGCCAAAATACTCCCTGTACGAGGTCCATGTCAGTGGCGGTGAGTCCCTTAGATTAGACTTAGACTTCCACAATCAGACCAAAAACAATCTTTAAAATGTTTCAGTGTTAGGGATAATAATAATGTGATATAGTTAGCTCTCGGACTAATTGGTCTATCCGCGTGTGTGTGTCTGTGTGGGACTGTGTCTGTGTGTGTGTGTGACAGAAAGAACAGTATTCACAATAATTGGGTTATAGTTAGCATGTTGTTCACAGCTGAACTGGAACAAAGACGACAGAGATGTTTCAGTGTTAGGGATAATAATAATGTGATATAGTTAGCTCTCGGACTAATTGGTCTATCCGCGTGTGTGTGTCTGTGTGGGACTGTGTCTGTGTGTGTGTGACAGAAGAGCGTCAGCTGGACCTGGACGAGAAGCCGCTTGTTGTTCAGCTGAACTGGAACAAAGACGACAGAGAGGGACGCTTCGTCCTGAAGAATGAGAACGACATCCTGCCCAAGGTCAGCTGCTCTGCCTGTTAACCCGTTTGACTGTTAACCAGTCAGTTCACTAGTGAGCTGACTCATCCATCCAGTCATCCATCAACTGGCAATATACCCTGCGCATCCATCTTGTTCTTTGAGAAATGCCTTTTCTTTTTCCTTTGGATACCATGTATTCCCAGAGCAGCAACCTTGAATTCCGATAGCTGAAAATGTGTGAATAATTTGGGACATCAGTCTGTGGTTTCAGGCTGTGGTCTCAGTTCCTCAGAATAATCACAGTCCCAGAGCTACTTTTGCAAAAAAGCCAAACAGGGAAGTAGTCCAGAAAAAGATGTTTGTTCAAATCAAGTTTTAGTTTTGCCCCAGTGTTAAAAAAACATTGGCTAGTTATATTTATATATTTCAAATGTCCTTATTTTGATCTCGGTTCTGCCAGAAAGTCTTATATTAAATGTAGGGGATCATTAACATCAGTAGAAGTAAATTAATAAGGTTTAATTACAACACTTCATGACACTTGATTTGATCAGTTGTGCCTTGCTAAGATGATTGAAGAAAAATCATGGATTGTCTTTTCCTCATTCAGAGTGTTAATTCTTAAATTCATTTATTCATTCAGAAATGAGTGTATCGTTACAAACTGTAGCAAGCTGCTCCACAGGCCCTTAAAGCGCCTCATTCACTCTTCTCTTTATCTACCAGAAGAGTCAGAGTAATGGGCCCGAGAAGGAGAAGGATGGAGTGATTCAGAACTTCAAGAGGACTTTGTCCAAGAAGGAGAAGAAGAAGGAAAAGAAGAAAGAGAAGGAGTTCGCCCGGATCCCTGACGGAGATGAGCAAATGCTCAGCCGGGAGGACGGGTAATACACACACGCTCAAAGTTATCCATCTTACTTTCCTGCTCCTACATCCTCCCAGTCCTTGGAGAGGATGTTTTTTTTTTTTTTCCCCAATGCCAAGAAAAGCACAGAAGGCTCCAGAAAAGGAAAGAATACTAATTTAAACTTTGACCTTTCTGTTCCTCCATACGTCTTCTTTCTTCCCCACTTACACGGTCTGCTCCCCGTTCATTCATCTCCCTCGCTCTGTGGTTTAGGGAAAACAGTCGGCTGGCGGCAGAGGTCTACAAAGACATGCCCGAGACCAGCTTTACCAGGACAATCTCCAACCCAGAGGTGGTGATGAAGCGGAGGCGCCAGCAGAAGCTGGAGAAACGCATGCAGGAGTTCATGAGCAGTGATGGGAGGCCCGACTCAGGTAGTCCGACTGTCAGCACATGCATATCTTGTTTCTCTTGTGTATTCTGACCCTTTTCTGCCAAACTCAACTCCTAAATTGACATTTTTTTCTTTAACCAATGTGAAAAATGTTACGTTAACTGCTGCTGGCAACTGCTAGCGCAGCTTTTGTATCAACTGGAAACGTCACCGACATTCAAGTCAATCAAAATGGCAGTTCACGCTTATTATCAGGCCACCGATGGCCACGTGCTGAATCCGGCCTGAAAGAGGTTGCACTCATAACCTTGCTACTAAAGTCCCTACGGTGGAGCATGCTGCGGTGGCATCAGCCTACGGGGATGCTTCACATCCGCATCGGTTGGAAGACTGATTAGGACAGAGTGAATGATGAGTTGAGTCAAGTATACACTGATGAGCCAAAACATTATGACCACTCCTGCCTAAATATGCTGTTGCTCTTCTGTGTGCCAACACCAACATGATATGTACAAATTTGTCAAATAATACACTTATGTAGAAAAATTCCGAATATGCTGTACACCTAAAAGAAGTGCTTCAGGCCTCAGGTTTATCCTGAATATAAAAATCTGCTCCCAAATTCAAAATGACATCACGTAAAGATTCATTAGATCCAGAAAACCACGCAGCCAAACACGGTGCTGAATTGGCTATGGAACAAGTCTGAATGTCCTTAAGGCAGTGGCTTAAGGCAAACCTGATGTGAACCATTGAGAAAATCTGCAGTGACCCGAACGTCACAGTTCACTGCCGCTCCTCATCCAGTGTGACAGGCATTGAGAAGTCTGCAAGCAGGGCTGGAAGAAACAGCTGGTAGAGGTGTTCTGCAGAGCTGTAATAAATACCGGCGGTGCACACACAAAGTACTGAGTAAAGGGTCTGACTCCACATAGAAATTAGACATTTACATTTTTCATTATAAATAAATTTGTAAAATGTAGCATGCACTTTGGCTGTAAATAACTCTGCGTCATGTTTACACCGGCTGGCTCACCGAAGACCATATGTGGTTGGGAAAGTCTCATGCTGACATGTATGCGCACACAAAAAGACAAAACGGAGATGTTGAATGAATGAAACAAACACACTGACCAGTTCGGTTTGTGACTCAGGCATTACCTAATCACTCTGCCAGACAGACAGATGGAGCAGTGAACTGGCTCTAAAAACAGCTTTAACCACTGTCCACATACAGTAGACACACACACACACACACACACACACACACACTCGGTGGGACAGGATGGCTTGCGGTTAGACAATGACGTTCTCCCAGCAGAGAGTGCTATTTTGAAAAGCTCATTTTATGAAATGCTTCTGAAAATCCTGTTTACTTTGCTGAAGACTCCCTTGTGGGATTTACGAAGGTGATCATTTCTAGTCGACACCTCACGGTCACACAGCTACGTGTGCCTCCAGATGAAAGTGTGGTACATTATATAGCTTTTCTGAGCAGTACTCTCTGTCCCTTTTTAATTTAGCAATTTCATTTCCAATTGCAAGGGAAAATTTAATCCAGTACTTCAGATTCCCAAGGCACAACTTAAATTGTTATCTGTTTACATGTATTAAACTCAGCACGGTACAGACAAAAGTTAGGGTCTGTTGTATGTCAGGGTAACACAGGTGGAGTTCAGGGCTGGCACCTCAAGGACCGATTTTTAAAATGTATCCATACCATTATTTGATGGCCATGGCGTATGCTAGAGCTGAAGAAGACATTGTAGTCTGTTCAGATCACAGTGAATTGGTAAATTAAATTTCAACTTCAGCTAAACAAAGACTCTTTTTTTGGATAATTGTCATTCTGAAAGGACAACAATAGTCGTCTCACTTTGCCTTACGCTAACGTCTTTACTTCAGGTTTGGATGACATTTTGTGTCCTCCTGGTCTCAATGTTGTCACAGAGGCTTTTCCGCTCTTGAATTACAAAAAGTGCTGTAGGAACAGCTGATTCCTTTGAATGTGTTGAAATTTCTGTGGCAAACGGTCAATTCTGTGATGGGGAATATTTAAATAGAATCTCTGTATTTATCCAAATAGAGTATATTAGCCCTCTAAATTTCTTGCTCTCCTGGTGTTAAAAAAATCAATGATCTCAGCTTTTTATATGTTAGAATGGCACAACGAGTAACAAAACATTGTATTGTCCTGCAGGGGGAACTTTGCGGATATATGCAGACAGTCTGAAGCCCAACATCCCCTACAAGACCATCCTGCTCTCCACAAGAGACACAGCTGACTTTGCCGTGGTGGAGGCGTTGGAGAAGTACGGACTGGAGAAGGAGAACCCCAGAGAGTACTGCATCGCCCGGGTAACAATGATCATCCTACTACAGCTCCTTCAACTTCTTAATTGGAACACATCCATCCTCTAGCCCCACACTATACACTAAAAACAAAGTGTGGTAGTTGATCACAGCATCTTTTTGTCATAATTTTATATATTTTTTATTCGCCAAATTGTTTTATTTTTGAGTATACTGCCGTCAATTGTCAACTGCTTAACACCTACATCCCATCCCGTTTCTCCACCAAACACAACCTCAACCGTACTGCCTTGTCAATAAACACCTCCATCATCCTTTATGAGAGGCTGTGGAGAGGACAGCCAAGGTCCCGGTCACTATGCACAGACACATAATGGCGCACATAGTTCACCGGGCTGGCAGATTGAAGCAGAATGCTACTTGGCACAAAAACCTTAGGGAGGAATGCAGTTCAGTTGCTTTCAGGCTGAGTGCTATAGCAGCAGCAGATGCTCCATGTCTGTGAGTGTGTGCGTGTGTGTGTGTGTGTTTGTGCGTGCGCGCGTGCACGTCTGTGTGTGTGCATGCATGCGTGCATGTGTTCGTGCCTTTGAACTTGGCTGCCCTACTCACAGCCTCTCTCAACCACAACCATCCTCTCGGATGGTCTCTGGCTATGGCCAATCATACGAAATAGCCGCTGCTCCCACGGCCAATACAGCGAAAGACCCTTCAGAGACCGCGCACGCGCTCTGTCGTTGACAGTCAGTTGCAGTTTGCTGATAGGACAAAAGCACTTGGAAAGTCCATTAGGTTAGTGAGCATGAGAAATGAGCACTAGTATACTAAATAGTAGCATTTCAGCTAGCGTGTTTATGTTTTAGGGGGGAGGGGATATTAACTGATATTGGACTGAACACAACGAAGAGATGAAGTACAGATTTTACGTACAGTCAGTGAAGAATTACCGTAAAACTGCAATATTTATGAAGCCTGAGAACGGCACAGTTTCATTATGAAATGTAAACCTATAGGAAAATGGCTCGGCTCTGTTCTCAAAAATGGTTCATATACTGGTTAATAGCTCACCATAACAACTTAAAAAAACGAATGTTCTCACCCTACGGCAAGCAAGGAGTCTAACAATTATAATCCAATATATAGATTTCAGAGCAGCTGATGTGGTAAATTAAGATTAGAAACCCATCAGCGTACATGAAATGAATCTTTAACTAAGAACCATCATCTCGAAATCATATAATCTCTTCATGTAGATGCTCTGCCCTCTGGACATGAGAAACATTTAAAAGTCCACTGTGATCTTCCGCTTTTCCGTCAGGGTAATTAAATATCTCTTGGGATATCAAAGTGTATCTGCAAATCACACGATGAGTAGCACGTTCTCTAAGAAAGCATCTGTGTAAATTATGGCCTGATCAGTGGTGGATGTTTACCTGCTTAAGTGACCGATTTGTCTTCTGTCTTGTTTTCTTTGCAGCAAGATGATAAGTCGGGCAAGGAGGCGATTCTGGACGATACTGAGTGTCCGCTGCAGATCTTCAGGGACTGGCCTGCCGACAGAGGTAACACACACAGAGAAAACACGCACACGCACACCTTTACTCAATCCTTCACAATAATACATTTACAGTGGACTACTCTCACACGCTGCACTTCTTTTCTTGGTCTCTACCGCCCCCTCCTGCTGTCTTACAGCCATTACAATTTTGTTAGTATATTTTCATCTTCTCGTGTTCTTTTGGTGTCCGTCTTTGTACAGCATCACAGAGGGGTTAGGCTGTAAACATACGCATGCAAAGCACAGACTGGACTCATGTCTTTCTTTCTTCAGTTTGAAGATGACACTGCAGAATACCCGTCGTAAGAATCCGATAGTCAGCTATGAATCGTCTGCCCATTAACTAGATAATCCTATAAATTTAATATGCTTACGGACAAAAATTGTGTTATGTCCTTTCACAGGAGCGCTAGTGTTCCAGCTGAAGAAGAGACCCCCAGACTACCAGGGGAGGAAGGGAAGAAAGGTGGACGACAAGGGCCTCCGAGGGAAGGAAGGCAGCAGCTCCCTGCCGCCTGAGAAACTGCCTTATCTGGTGGAGCTGAGCCCAGGTACAACCACAACACACACACACACACATATATAAACACAACACCATAATGTCTGCTTTTTGATCGTTAGTATCCATCAGTGGAACTTTAAATATTAGCAGCAACAACAGCAGTGAGAGTGGTAGTGATACCACTTGGAGCAAAACCAGAAATAGTAGTAGTACCAGTAGTAGCTGCACTGAGGAAGACCACTGTAATGACAGGCAATGACCAGAAGGCATCAGTGCAGCCGCAGTAAATAACATTTAGGGTTAACCGAAGGTGACACCGTCTTTCTTTCCATGCCAAGGTGAGTGAATCACATGTGGCTACATTAAGATCCCAGCTGTTCTGTGGTTTCTGTTCCTGCCAGCACATGATTTATTCAGTGTGTAAAAGCCACTGCAGGAGGTCAAGAACCGACGAAACCTATATTGGACTCAGTTCTCCGAAATGAAACCGCATTCACCTGTGGACGATACTGTTTGCAGCCGCCATTCAACACTCCAAAGTAACATAACTTCATTCAATGTCCCGGAATCCTCCAGAACAGATGTTGTTGCACTACTATAAGCCACAAAAGACGCACTTGGTCAGCGGATCATTTTCCTTCAGGTTTTTTTCTATAGTTGAGCCAGTTTAAAAGCTTTTAACTCTAGCACTACAGGTATTAGTTATAGTATTGTGCCCTCAGGCCGGAACCAGCTTACATAGAGGAATGAATTGTGAGGGAAGCTTTCGGCAGTTTTTAAGATTAAAGTCACACGATATCGGTAGGCAGATATGGATCAGGTTAGATGCAGGTTTTACGAGAATAAAAATGTCTTGGCTTGAAGCATGGAAATATATTTATCAAGGATCCGGTGTAGACTTCAAATGAGGCTAAATCGCACAGAAATATTTCTGCACTAATGAAGCTTGAGAGCAGCCGTTAATGTGATGACTTTGTCTATCACACTAACATGAACATGCTGGATTCCTGGAGGTTCAGTTGCTGACATCTGACTGTGTGTGTGTGTGTGTGTGTGTGGCTTTTTTCAGAGTGAAATAGTCAGCATGAAACACTTAAAAACTCATGTTGTAGCACATGTCGACGTACCTTGTAATTTTAGGTTAATTTTATGATACGATGATGATGAAATTTTAAGAGCAGAAGATGTTTCATTACCAGGCAACATGAGGTTCAATCCAGCTGTTTAGTAATTATATACCCATGCAACCTCAAGTGATGGAAGGTAGATGGTTCACTTTGGAGTTTTCAGAAACCACCGTGAAAAACGGAGGAAATTCGTAACTGAAATAGACGTATACAGGGTAGGTTGAAGGACTGCAAGGAGGAGTACAACAAAAGGTAAGTTGCAATAAATAATAATGCCCTAGAATGCAGTGTAACACCCCAGTATGCAACTGTTTATGAAAAAATCGTCCAGCACTTTAGGAGCATTTTGGAGTTGCACACCTTACCTGAGTCTTGCTACATCATCCGGCCCTAACAGCTTGTTTCTTGCTACTGATCCCTTCTTCCCCTGATCACCCTCTTGTCTGTCGCCCCCTTCATGCCATTAACTTATCGGGCCTGATGGTAACCTAAGCGCTTCTCAGCACCACACTGGTTTGAACTTGTAATGCTGAAATGGTATTGGGAAACCAGTGGGTCTGGTCCACAGATACACTAACACATCTACGTCATCCACTGTCAGGTTGACGGGACACTTGTCTTTGGAAAGCAGCCAAGATGGAAAAATTGATTTGGTGGCTTTCGTATTGGATGCTGGGTCTCTGTGTGGCTGTGTGTGTGTGGCTGTGTGTGTGTGTGTCTGTGTGTGTGTGTGAACTCAGTGCAGTGGCTCAGATTAGTGACTTAACATGAAAGGAACTTGATTTCAGGTGAAGTTTGTCCACATGTGTTAGCCAGGTCCTTGTTCTTTAAATTGCCAGCCGGAGCGAACATGCCAATAAAATCACCCAAAGGCCGAACAGTTACATTGATGGTATATTATTTACCTCATTTCCGCGTATATTTTAATTCCATTGCTCCTGCATCACAGCGGCAGCCGCATTACCAGATTCTGCCTTGTGATTAGGCCAAACTTGAGTGAACTTATAATAGTGTGAAATACAAGTGTTTTACGACATCCAAGGCGCCAAGAAATGTAACATAAGTACATAATAATACATTCCGAAGTGTCGTAATACACAAAAATATTCACTACTTTCTAACTAGCCATTTCAGCGAGTTATTATCTGGTAACGAAGCACCAAGTGGCAATAGTTATCTGCAGTTTAATATACCATGCTCATTTAGTACAGCGATTAAACTGCTGAAAAGCCCTTTAGTTCGAGGTGTCCAGCAACAAGATTTTAAATGGAGACTTCTCAGCCAAACAGAAATGAGAATCTATCATTGTTAGACCATGATCTCAGTCTGTCCTGTTACTTTGTCTGCCATATAGTGACATGTTGAAGTCCTCTGTGTTGCAGCTGTGTGAGAAGATAGCAGCGTTTTTATTTTTTTTTATTTTTTTGGAAGTTCATTTACGACTAGGACATGATGTCCACTAAAATGAGTGTTAAATTGCACAGTAAAAATATAGGTGGTGAAAAGCCTAAAGAAATATCCTTAGTGTGTGAGTGTGTTTGGAAGCCTTCAAGCGATTATGGGTTAACAAGGTAATGCTGCATTTTTCCTCCTTGCCGCATTTTCACCCTCTGCTATGTGTCTGTTTTCTTTTCCACTTTCTTATGGCATGGTGTGTGTGTGTGTGTGTGTGTGTGCGCGTGTGTGTGTGTGGGGTCTTGTGCATGTGTCCTTCTACTTCCTCTTCGCCTGCCTGCCTGTCTGCCTAGGGCGAGGGAATCACTATGCCTACTACGCCTATCGGCACCACGAAGGTAAAAATCCACCACACCTCCGCTGTGTCTGTTGCAGTGGCTGATGGGGTTGTTGGGGGAGGTGCAGTGACCCCTGACTCCCCTTTTGGCTGACAAAGATCGAACATGTTTCCCCTGCTAAATGTTTTGCAGCATCTTTTTTGTAGTTGTCGTCCTTTAGTAGGATTATTCATAATCTAGGTTCCCTTACGAATAAACATGGATACCGGTCTTCAAAATAGAAGGACAATTCAAAATCCTCACACTGATTTCAGATATTAACAATTTATATATAAGTCTTTCAAGTCGTCTACTGACAGCTGGAATAAAATTCAAGCTATTACCCAAAACAGATGAAGTTTCAGGATAAACATCTGTGAAATAAGTGGGGAAAACAAAAACCTTTTCAAGTTTCAAAGACATTCTAATGCAGTTTTTGGAAACATTTCATAACTTCATATGCTTTTGTAAAATTACTTTTTCAGTCCATTAACCAGCTGGCTCTGGTATCTTTTTCTTCAGAGTAATTACACAGTGAACTGCATTTCTAAACAAAGTCACAAGATGTGATAGAGGAAACGGACTAACCTAGTTATACTTTAAGAGAATGTTAGTATGTGGGTGTTAGCACGGGGCATATTATTACTGAACTTAATTCATTAATGACCTCTCATACATGCGTGGCATCCATGATCCCATAGCATAAAACAAGTTGCCAGTTTCTTCTAAAACCTCATTATAATTCTGTAAAAGGCCGAGCTTTCAGTCTTATTTTTAGAACTTGGTTTGAGGTTTTTCTGATACCCATTCATTTTTTCCCAGATTTCTTTTTTACCCAGAAAAGCCAATGTTTGCCCCTTTTTCTTCAGTGAACTAATGTGCCGCTTTGCTTTTACTAAACTCCTGTTTACTAATAATAAGTGCAATGCAACCACCTACATTTTTTTGCCTCCTCGGCAGAGCATATCCCAGTATGCACCTGTTTGTATAGACCCTTTTAATCTTCAAATGCTGTGAGTGGGCAGTCAGTATAATCGTGAGGGGTTTGAACGTGTGACCGATGCGAGTGCTGCCCAGAGTGGTGCTAAATTTGAGTGTTTCTGTGTGTCCAGACGGGTCTGACTCACGGGACAAGCCAAAGCTGTACCGGCTTCAGCACAGCATCACTGAGGTCGGCTCAGACTGCACAGAGGATGGAGCCATCCAGGTAACTACACCACGAAAACGCACAGAGCTTGGGCTGAAATTAGAATTCTCCCCGCTTTTTGTGTAAGAAAATGTAAATTACATGAAGGTCCGTTTTTCAAAAGAGGATTAAACAGTTTTGAGCAGGCCCACGTAGCAATGGTTATATGCCGTTAGGTCACATTGCTTAATGTTGTCCATTTACAGCATTAAACATTGAGATGTTGTGTCTAAGTTTAAGCCATGCTAGTCAAGGTCTGACTTGTCTTGAACGTACGTTAGCACTGATTCTGACAGAGTTTATTTTTTGTTGATGTTTTCTCAACACCTGATGAGTCATTCGCAGGTCTCACACACTCAGTTCGGTGTTTGTCTCACATTATAGAGAGGAGGGGTTTCTAGTTAGCGTTAACTGCCTGTCTCTCATAGGTCCAGTAGTGATAATGGTAAATGACCAGACTGCTCGAATTTACAGCAACAGGAAGTCCTGGAACATGGACGGATTACCGAACGGGCCTGCTGGGTTGGAACTACCTCTGGGCCAGAGCCTTTTGTGTGAAATTACTGTAAACATTTTTAATTTGAAAGTCATAGAGTAAAGTTAAAAGACACAAAACGAACACGAAGAGACATGAATCAACGTGTGTCTGCGGGGGGCCCCATTTTCTAATAATCCACCAATGTCCTGGGGCCTTGAATCAAAACAAAACCCAATGTTTGAGACCCATCCATGAGCATGCGAGAACCCTGTAGCACTTTTTTTTTTTTTTTTGCAGTTTTCCAGTGGCAGTCATTTGTGAAATGCGATGCTACCACCATTTGCGGTCTGTGTGTAAGCAGCGCTCACATCGCTTTTGTGAGAGGGGCCCCTGTCAGTTT
The DNA here is from genome assembly GCF_016859285.1 of Xiphias gladius. Lineage (NCBI taxonomy): Eukaryota > Metazoa > Chordata > Actinopteri > Istiophoriformes > Xiphiidae > Xiphias > Xiphias gladius. The sequence continues at coordinate 4,380,470 of NC_053403.1, read as the reverse complement.
AGCACTGCGTACAGTTACTTGTAATTCAAATCACGACAAGAAGTAAGTGACAGAGTCACAGATTTACATAAGGAGCGCTTGAATCACAGATGAGTCGAACGTTTTTGTGCCCGCTGGCACAGATATCGGATCAGTCAAAATACAGTATAGACATTGTTGGTACAATACTAATGTAGGGGGCGCTGTCACTGCAGAAAAAACAAAAGTAAAACCTTTCATTTCAGCTTTTCAGTGATTACAATTTTGACCAATAACGTACACAAGCCAAAAACAAACACACATTATGTGCTGATTTCTTTGCAAAAATGAATTTTAATGTCATTTTGACTTTAAATATGAGCTTCAACGTGATCTCCCGATGTAGCTGCTGTAACGTGTGCGTGTGTGTGTGTGTGTGTGTGTGTGTGTGTGTGTGTGTGTGTGTGTGTGTGTGTATAGTTCATTGCGCTGATGTACCTGTCTCTTCTTTGTCTCCAGCTGCTAGGTCCGGGGATTCTTCCCCATCACTGCAACCTGATGCACAGTGAAGGTATGGTGACTGTGACGCCGCACGGCCCCGACGCCGACACCTTTGTCGATGGACAACGCATTACCGAGACAACAGTGCTGCGCCCGGGCTCCACCCTCCAGTTTGGTTCTGCTCACGTCTTTAAGTTTGTGGACCCAATGTTCGACCAGGGAGGGAAGAGAGAACCGGCAGCCATGATGAGGAGCCGACACAAGTCTGGGTGAGGGAACAGAGAGGGTTGCGTGTGTGTGTGTTTGGGAAGAGAAACACTTCGTCTCAAAATCACTGGAGATTCTGGTCCTTCCCTATCTGCTTCTGTCCCCTTTTCATTGCTTTCTTCCTCCTCATTTTCCTCTTATATTCCCACTATCCTCCCTCCTCATCCTCTGTGCGCTCTGCTCGCCAAATTTTGTGAAGAGAAAAAAAGAAGAGGGTGTTGCTGTAGAATAAGGGAGGAGAGGATGAGGTTTGGAGTTGGCAGGCAGAGCGAGAGATGAAGGCAAGGAAAAGGGGGAGGAGGGAAGTCTGGGTTTGAGAGAATGAGGAAATCAGAGGAGAGGAAGAGCGGAGGTATAGGGTTATGGCAGGCAGGCTGCCCTCTAATCTGATCAACATGGTGTTGGGTGTGGCCTCCTGCTTGCTGCCGTTTCACACACTAACAGCAGAGAGACAGAAAGAAAGAGCACACCAGATAAGAGGAGAAGGGAGTGTGTGAGAAAGTTAGGGATGAGTGAAAGACAAGAAAATTTCGGTTTGAATTGAATGGCCCTTTAATGACTCAATGGATGGCTAACTGCGAGAAAGAGAGAGAGGTGTGTAAGTAATCAACACTGTAACTCGCTGCTGTGTGTTTCTGCATGAATTAGTGCTTTCAAATGATTCAAGACCAAGACTAGAAGTAACAAATTCTGTTTTAGCTTGTCTTGTGACCTTTTCAACTAAGTTAAAGGTCTAGAGCATAACTTTCTGATGTGTTTTCTATAGTTGACTAAAGTATTAAACAAATGTCAATGGCAGACTTAAAAAAGGTGTAGAATATGTCTGTATAAGTCCTGTGCAAGAAAAGGAATAAACCTTTTTATTCCAGTATCTGGAGGAAAAAAAACAAGCAGCAGACTGGAAAATTATATTTACATTTTAATCCATTGCAGTTGCTTAGTTGATACTAATCCAGCAACAGGGTAATAGTTTGGTTGCTTGTGTGTTCAGTAGCTAGTTTGTTAACCTTGAACACCAGCTGGATAGGCACAAAATGAGTGTTTTTAGTCATTTTTAAATCACAAACTGAATAATAATGTGAAGGTGATCGTACATTTAGATGTGGTCTGTAACAAGGCTGTCACACCATGTCCCTCAGAGAGTTTGAGAGTCTTTGGTACAGGTTTGCATTGCGGCCAGGCTCCTTCAGGTGATTTTAATTAGCACCTTCAGCCAGAGAGGAAGAAGTAATCAGCCAGTGAAATGAAAACCTGCAGGCTCCTTGTCCTGTGGACTTGCACTCCGTGTTTGCTTTCTCTCTTGTTGTGTCACATTTTTACATTTAATGGGTTTAAATGATAAGATTATCACTAAACTTTTACATTCAGTCCATCAAGTCAAGTATACATTGGTATACCATCAACTTTTTTTTCTGTTTTGGCGCTCTAAGAAAGGCAATGATTTGGCCTATAGGTGGCACTGTAATGTGCCCTCAACATCCAAGTCTAGGAGTGCCCTCAAAATAAAATTGGATGAATTTCTACTCCAGTTTGATTGTCTGTTTGTTTTTAATTTATTTATTGACTTTCTTTTCTGTGGGGCAGAAAGCTTCAATCCAGAGTTAATACAGTCTCCTGAGTCTGTCCAGACTCCGGATTATACAACAGAGAGCGAGAGAGCGAGAGAGGGATAAAATAAAAAAAAATAAATAAAAAAGCAGTGATGGAATAGAGGGAGCACTTACCAATAGCCAGTTCTGCTTTTACATCTTCCGTTGTAAATATTTTATGTATTTCTTAATGTTGTTTAGTGGGTGAAAGGAAAAAAATAAGACAACAAAAAAGATTTGGCCACTCAGCAATGGTTAAGTTTTGCTTTTGAATGTCTCTGCATGTAATTTGGTCGATTTTTGATTGGTGAGATTATCTTAATTTAGCTCAATTGATTGATCTTGAGAAGCTGCTTTTAAAAGCAGGGAAATATACCTTGACACCGTTTGTACAGGATGGGTTCACATTTGTCAAACTCACACTGCTGAAGCCTCATATTAGCCTCAGATGAACTTGGGAAAATGTTTTTATGCAGAATGAGGACTGTGGCTTTTGTCCCCCATCTCTTACGTTGGAGGCACATTGGGATTGTTTCACATGATGGACAGTATGAAGAGCAGGAATGATTAAACAAAACCTCTTTCAGTGTTAATACGGGCACCCGACTGCTGTTTTAAGACAGAGTTGATAAATTGTGAACCTGTTTTTAATGAAAGTTGCTCAAGTGATCACAAAGTTGTTTTGTTTTTTTTCCCCAGTGTGCATTCAAATTCATACAACAAGCCTGTGATGAGATTTAAAGTGGCACCGATCGATAATTCCACATTAACAATTGGTTAAATGACTACAAGTAATATAAAAGGAGTCGCTGGTAGCGATGCGGACACAGAGCATTATCAACTGGCTCTGTAGTCCCCCTCACCTCTGTGTGGCATTGCAGCGTCTCTCAGCTCATTGTTTTAGGTGACGGCCCGCGTCTTTACTGTTTCGGTCCACGCTCACCACTCTCATCATGTCGTATCAACAATTAGTGCTGCTTTTATATAAACAACAAGTGGGTCAGGAGATCAACATAAAATCATTTGTCACTGATGTCAGATTGGTAGATTGTATTTTACGTACACCAGCCATCCATCTTTCAAGGGGTCAGATGGCATATTTTGTCACTACTGAGAGGAGCTGCTTCTTGCTGCCATAGACATTCAGGAACTGAGGCATGGAGGAGTTTTCTGACTCTCAGATGAGCTGGAAGAATTTCTGGTGAGCAGCAGTAACCCCACCTGTCATTTTGTGCAACTCGGTGTCACCTCAGTCTGGACTATGAGCCCTACATTGTGGATTTGAATCCTTGTGGTTTTCCAGTGTTCTGCTGCGCAAACCTTACAAGGATAACTAGTCCAGTCAAGCTGCAGACGCATCGAGACGTTGAGGACGATTAGAGCCACAGTTTGGCGTGACAACAGTTTTTTTTTTTTTTTTTTTTAAGATCGGAGCCGTTTGGCACCAGGTCTTGGCAGCTGAACAGATGATCTTGTAGCTTATGAGTGTTCAGAACCTTAATCTGCTGCTTCTCAACTTAGTCGGGACCGTCACCAATAATTCGCGCTGGAGCATGAAAGATGGAAAAACACACCGGAAGTCTGGAAAGAAACATAATCGTTGCCCACATTTATTTTGATTTCATTTTGCCTTTTACCACTATCTCAGATGTTTTAAGGCCAGATATTTTAAATGAAATGCCTTCCAATCCTTCTAAAGTATTTTCGATGATGCCAATTTTTAACCTTTAATAGTTAATTCACTTTATTTTATTTTTGATTTGATTAGAGCTGAAACGATAAGTCGATTAATCAATGAGTCAGTTGACAGAAAATCAATTGGCATCTGTTTTGATGATCGAATAATCGTTTGGTGAACTTTTCAAGCTGAAATGCCAAGAATTTTCTGGTTCCATTTCCTTAAATGTGAGAATTTGCTGCTTTTCCCTGTTTTATAGCAGATTAAGACATATGACATTTTTCAAACATATAGACAAATAAATAATTGATAAATCAAGAAATTAATAGATAATTAATCAATAATGAAAATAATTTTTAGTTGCAGCCCCAAATTTGATGAATGGGTAGAAGGGTCTTGCCCTGGATTGTATGTTGGTTTGACTTGGTTGTCAATGACAGTAAATACTTTTACAATTGCTTTTACTAACTCAGTTGTGAGGTTGTTTGTGGAGTTATTGTGTTTGATGTGATTAAAAGATATCTCCAGTGGTGGCAAATAAATCTGAAGCAACTTTTGGCCGTTTCCATCTAGTAGCTACTGTCGTTTTTGAACCTTTGCTTGTTTTCAGGACTAGCGGTTTGTTCTGTCAGGTCAGTTTTCATAAACAAAATGTGTAATTTAGCAGATGAGGAAAAAGCAAAAAAAACCAGCACGGACCTGGAGTGTCCCATTCCTCACAGTGACAGTTCTAAATGAGCTTTTTTAAAAACGTTCTGCTTTCTTTATCCACTGCAATGCGAGATCGGCATTTTCAACTGTATTCACTTTAGGAGGGGGGTTGAAAAGATCTGTTTTCAAAGGCAGAAAACATTGGCCAAAAATATTATCTGCATTAGTGTTAACCAAGGTTGAGAGGCCTTATCTGCGGCGTGTTAAAGTTGTTATGATCATCGTTAAATATATTGAAAATGTTAAAAAAAAAACTGGCAAAAAAACACAACAGAGTTATTTAAGATAGAAAATCAGTCTCATTTCCCCGTCCTCGTGGGCATAGTCTTGCTGTGAATGGTTTAACCCAATTCGGCTGCTGGTGGTTATTGTGTACATGACAAGACCTCCCGCTCAATGACATAGAGCACAAATGCTTCTTGTTTTGTTTAAGTGTTGTACTGTTTATTTGACAATGATGCCCCCTCTGTCATATTGGGCATGAAAAGCAGAAGCCTGCCTTTTTAAACCCGACTGCTGTCGCACTCAATCACTGTGGCTGGCAGGCTGGCAGGCTGGCAGGCTGGCAGGCTGGCAGGCATCTTTGTTGTGTACAGAGTCCTGTCATACTCCTTGTATGGCTTCTCTATATCTAATTAGACTTATGTAAATGTGTGTGTGCGCATGTGTATGAAGCAAATTATCTGTCTGCATGTATTAGTTATCCATTCATTTACTGCACCTCTGATCCATTTCTCTCCTCCCTGACAATGAGTTAGATAAGTGAATGTGTGAGAGTGTGTGTGTGTGTGCGTGTGTGTCTGGATTAAGTCTGAGCTCTTGTCGTTGTCACTGATGTAAAGCCAGCTGTGGAGAGCACAGTTCCTCTTCTAAACTGCTGCATGTCTTTGTCTCTACTGCAGCAGTGTACCAGAAACCAACTTCGACCTTCACGGAGACGTCCACAGTGGAGCTGCCCTGCCTACCAGCAAGGTAACATTACACACACACACACAGAGCATTTGAATAACTGGTATGTATTCTGGATTCCAGTTCCAGATTGGCACATTCTCCTCATAGGTGTAAAAATATTGTATTATTTGCCAAAAGCAGTTTTAACGGTACTTTTATCGTTGGGACGCACCGATCCAATAGGCTGTATCGGTATTGGTGTCAACACTGACCTCAGTAAGAGGTCACTGCTCCACATGAAATACAGTTTTCATCAATTGGTCATGTTGAATGAGATGTCTGCCCTTAGGTCCACATATGGCAAAAGAAGAAGGTGCAAGAAAGGCCCCGTTTTTACTTCCGAATCTGGTTTTACTGTTCCATGCAGTGAGGTTTTAAGTTTTTGGAAAAAGAGACGTCTAAGTATTGGATTAGTACTGCGTATCAGCAGATACCCGAAGTTGAGGCACTGGGATCAGTATCAGCAAAGACAAAGTTTATTTAGTAAAATTTATCCAGAATTTGCATCCCTCTGTGTTCCACCTGTAATACACGATGACATATACAGGGCAGAAAATAGTTATAGTCAGAACAGTTATTTACAATAATGATTAATCCTCTGATGACCTTCTTGAATAATCAATTCATTGTTCTAGAAAACCTTTTTTTTTCTCTTTAAGAAAGTGCTGTTAGTGGCTGCGGTATGTTTGCTACGGTATTTGGTCTATTTTTATAAAAGAACACACGAGGACACCACTTTGATCCGATTTAGTGCAGGGCGTCCGTAAAGATTTTAGTTGTTGTATGTTTAGTATTGAATTGTGTAACTGCACACACACACGTGAAAGTGTGAGCGAAGCCTCATAACACAGCAGTCATTATCTGTGTCTGTACATCCTAAAGTTGGGGTCGTCTTTCGTAAATCGAATTACATTGAAATTTAATTTGGTTGAAGCTGCTCAACACTTTGTTTTTGTTCTGTGTGTACAGAGCTCAGGAAAACTGGAAATGGAGAGAGGAATGGTCAAACCCATGATCAGAGGAGAGCAGCAGGACAGCAGGTCAGACACACACGCCTCCCCTCTTCCTCCTCCTTTCTGTCCTCTTCTTCATCCCCCATCTTCAGCCCGTCCTTCGCCTCATACTTCTCTTTATATTTAGTTTAGTTTTTTTTTTTTTTTTTTTTTAATCCTCCCTCCTCATGGTGTTATTTTGTCTTATCAGGTCTCAGGACATTTCAGCAGACAGAACAGAGTTGACTCTGCCAGCCAGCATTGAGTTTAGAGATAACTGTAAGTATTAGTGTGTCTCTCTCCGTCTCTCTCCATTCCCCTCACTGTGTTAACCGCCCAATCAATAGCTGGAAACTATCGAACCCTCTTAGTGTTCTTTTTACAGCGACGTAAACCAGTGATGCTGCAGCAGTGGTGTAATAATAATAATAATAAATATCTCATCATAAAAGTAAAACTCTGGTAAATGCAGAGAAAGTTTGGCAAATTTTGACATTTCCTCTCAGCCTGCTGACAATCAGCGTCTCCTATACAGAGTTTAGGGTAGTGTGCCATATTATAGTTCTGCACCGGTCATTTTCGCGTTCACATTTTTAGGCCACGATCTGTCAAAAGACACTGAGTGGACTGATGGTCTGTCCAGCCCATTATAACCCTCCTCACATTCCGAATCATTTTAGTCTCTGTCATGGCCTAATTACATTCAGCACCGGTCAGTCAGTGGATCCCTGCCATGTTTGCACTGTACATTTATCTGTTAATAGTATAAGGGCCGGTAAAAAGAGAGAAAAAGTCATCTCCCTCCGTCCGACTGGATGGGAGAAAATTCAGAGTTTACAGTAACCCAGTGGCAGCCAGTAGGGTCGGTTTGGTCACATTATACAAACATTTCCGTCCTTGGCAATTTTCTGATATATCTTTCATTACATGAAGTCCGTCAGGAATGTGTTTGTTTTTGTTGTTCAAATGGTCGTAAATTGGTCCCGGTAGCATCAAAGTGACTTAAAAATGTTTTATAATTTGGTTTTCTGAAACCTGGCGTTTCCCACACCCTCTTTGTTGCTCCAAGCTCTTTGAGCCGTTTCCTCCTTCTTTCTAACACTTCTGTTTATTGACTTTCCTCGTGCTCGGGGCCATAGTGTGTCTGTGTTTGCGCCGAGTGTGTATTTGGCATAGTGTGAGATCATCTGTTTTTCCAGCCAAAGCGGGGTTGTGATTGGTCATAGAGCAGTGGAGAGTGCCATACCCACAATGCAACAGGATAAACCACATGCTCAAAGACTCCGAAAGTGTGTGTGAGACAATGACGCACAAGCACCACTGAAATCTGGATGCCTACCCTCTCATCTTCAGGTTTTTATAGGAAGAGTTGTTGTAGGGCTGCTAAAGAGCAGCTGCAACCAGTTTGACATCAAATAATTTACCACCCAAGATAAACTGGAAGAAAACGATACCACAGTCGGGCTCAAAGTGTTTTTATTGATGTGTCTCACGTGACACATGTGCAGCCAAGTTCTGTGACCGACCAAGCGCCGACGTGACTTAAACAAACTGCTCGTCGCAGCTCACGGTGGGATCTGTTACAGTCAGCACGGTTCAACTCTTGAATGATAGATGTGGTACGGTTTGATTGAGCATAGTGGTTGTGGAATTGTTCAGCACTGCACCGGTTGTCTGGGAGAAAGGCCTCATTCATCCTGATGAGACAAGATCAGATTCCACAGAAGCATCCATAAATGCGCCATTATTATTATTATTATTATTATTATTATTATTATTATTATTATTATTATTAGCACTGGTAGCAGTAACGATATGAGTAGCGGCAGTAGTATTAGAAGTTAAATTGCAGAACACTGAACGTGGAGTTGTGGGAGCAACAGTGGTAGCCTTACCAGGTGGTCAGACGCAAGGGGCTGCGTTGGTGGTTGGGGGCGTGTTGGCTCGGTTACTGTCAAAACACTGCACATGGGGTTTTTTTTAATACAGCGGGACAGAGTGTTACAGCTCGCCCATCGTGGCATCTGGCCTGATCTTCCGTTGCCACATTTACCAGGTAAAGAATAGAACTACTTCAAGTTCTTAAATCATTTTTGGATTTACTTGAATCGTGCTAATGTGTCTATTTATATGAATGCATTTGTCATTTCTCTATAATGAGGAAATAATGACACATACGATTGCAATTAGACTATTATGTTGTCACTGGGCTATATATAGTATGTCCCTGTAGTTGGTTGAAATGTCGATGATAGACTAAAAGGGAGCTGAGATTCCAGTGTCCAGGTACTTTTTGTGATTGCAAACAGTAGAAGTACGCAATTAAACTTACGAAGTGATGTACCAGGAATGTGCAATTGCAAGGGATTGATTTGATGGCAACTTTTGAGATGATATCGCATTGTGCTTTGGCAAAAGTTGAGCCATTCTCACCTTTTTTGTACGGGATGAACCTGTGTTTTTTATCAAAATGACTGAAGGTGCTTTATTTTTTATAACGCTAACTGTCTAAAAAATGACCTCAGTTGTAGTAGCTGTACATGTAGCAGGGTTTTTCCCCCACAAATAGTTTTTCTCCCGCGGTAAGCTGCATCTCAGCCCAGTCTAGTGGGAGCAGGAGCATTAACCTGTATTTTAGTTGAGAGTTTTAGTGCCCTTTGATAAAGGTATGGAGGAAAGACTGAATCAGTCTGATTTCATCTGCGAGAAAAAAACCAATCAAACTCAAACATATTTCATATTGCCACAAAGTGTCACCGGTCAGTAGCTTTACCTGAGGAATCTCGGCGTTGGTGTTTTGCTTTAGACTGTGTTGACTTTCACAGTGCCTGTGTGAGCTGCAATGATCTAACTGTCCCCGAAATCTGTGCGTTTCCACCCAGCTGAAGACACCTTCCTGTCAGCCATCATCAATTACACCAACAGCTCCACAGTTCACTTCAAACTCTCACCCACGTATGTCCTGTACATGGCCTGCCGCTACGTCCTCTCGCCCTCTTACCGGCCAGACATGTCGCCGTCCGAGAGGACACACAAGGTCATCGCCATCGTCAACAAGATGGTGAGCATGATGGAGGGAGTCATCCAGGTTAGTGCCACCGCTCTTCAGATCTTTTGCTGTGTGCTGTCGTATTGAACGTAATCTCACTGATCACTGACATTATCTCCGTGTGCTCTGCTGCCATGAGTTTGGCCACTCTCTTCCATATTGCTGTGTCTGCTTGTGTTGAAATGTGGGTATTATCTGAAGTTTTGCTTCCCCAATAACTGTTTTCTTACAAACTACAACATTTGTAGTTGTTGTAAGGTGTGAATATGTGTTTGCATATGTTTGTTTCTTGCAGCTTTCTCTCCACAGTCACCTCCTATGTACCAGTCTTTACTTTTATCTTTTGTTTGTCTACCTGTCGGCGTTAAATTTTTTAGGTGTGAAACCTGCTATGACACAACGTAGTGTGGAAGAAACTTCAGCTAGCATGGATTTATCACCGATCAATCTAGCTGCCAATCATTTGAAAATTTTTCGACAGTGGTGCCAATATGATAGCTTTTAGTTTAGCTTTCAGGAAACAGTGCTGCCTTTTAGATACCTTATCTTTCATTGTATAAATATATAAACCGTTATAACAAAGTAAAAATGCTGCATTAACGCACAGCTAAACAAGAAGTTTGACTAAATGCAGTATATGCTAAAGACATTTTGATTAAAATCAGAACAGCCTGTCAAAGAACATGAAAACCAAGCGTCCATTTCCGTTTCATTACTATTCTCAATACTCTGTGCCACTGACACATTTGTGTTTGCTACTCATTAGAGTTGAGGTTCGACACTCAGCCGCACTCCTTGGCTAAAAGTGGTAACATGAAGTCAAATTTGACTCAACATTATGTATGTTTAAAAAAAAAAATGAAGCATAGGAGGATTGGGGGAAGCAGGATCCGGGGGGAAAAAAAAATAACACGCACTCCCTAAGTTTTTCTAAAAGCCTCCCTTAGTAATGCTCAATAAAACACAAATGCTTGCATTAGTGCCTTTCGCTTTTATTTGTTTAGCTCAGAGGCGGCTATTCACCGCCCTTGGTATGCGGGGAACTTATGAAAGAAAACACAACCACACACGCACACACAGAGCGGACTGTGAGACTTAATCTGTTGCAGTCTGTGTGTAGTAGGAGTTCACTTTTTGTAGCGGTCCAGGGGAATATCTTCAGCTGCCGAGGAATGTGAGAATGTCGAAGCCTCCCGCGTCTCATAAATTTATAATCTGCATCCGTGTGGTTCTGTCGTGTGTGGGCATTTTCTGTTGGTATTATTGAGAGACACGTATCAAGCAGGCACTTGGCTAATATGGCAGAGCAGGATATTCTCGGGGGATCTCTAGGATGTTTAGAACTGGGAAAGCCAGATCCAGATCCTGGGTGTGATTGTGACCTTTTTTTTTTTACTGTGTGAGAACATGAGTTCTGGACGATGGTGGAGAATCCTGTACATTACAGTACGTCCTAACTCCGTTACTTTATTGATGTTTTATTAAAGGAACTGCATAAAGATTTTTTTTTTTTTAAACATTTATACACCATTATCAAATTAAGCGTAATAACTTGGTCTTAGAGCAAGAGTGGAACAACACATCTAGCTTCCACCTCGCACCATTTATGTTGTCGCCCCTAGTGGTTCTCCACACTGAGGCTATATTTTGAATAAGTTTTGTCGCTTCTTTTCGCAAAGAGGACGCCTCCTTTGCCAGCTATTCTGAAACTGCAAGCTTTAGCCAGATTTGCTGTTAAACCTGAGCATGGTATTCTCTTTTTTGCCATGAAGCAATCCTACGGATGTCTTGACTAACCTGACCTTGTTGTGCACGTCGTGTGCAGAAGCTGCATTTCTTCTCAACTAACGGTTGTACTATGTAGAAACTACTCATGTCTCAAAGCATATTCTGTTAAAATGTTACTGACGTCTCTATGCGTAACTCATTCAGGGAAATCTGATTGTAATAATTGCATTTTCCAGTGATCCCCTGCTTTATTTTTATACACTCACGTATTAAAACTGTGAGGTGCCCAGTGCCGTCAGTCTCCTACTTTTGCCTTCGGGTGTTCAGTACCTTTCTCAAGCTCACTAATAGTGACTGAGTGCAGTGTCTTACTTTGCTATGAGCAGTACAGAGGCCTTAATACTCTAAGTTCACTTTCAGAAACCTCCGTAACTATCCGTAACATGTGCTAAATCGACAGCAGAGTTAATATACAGTAATAATATCAGGCTTCAGTATATTTAGGTACAACATGTTAAATCATTTTAGGAAATGCATTTTTTTCTGGTCTATTTTGGTGTTAATTTACTTCTAACGGCCAATAAAGACATTAAAAAATCTGATGAATTTCACAGACACTGTAATGTTGTATTGACCAGATATAGTTTTCAGCTGACCCACATTAACTATGATCTGAAACTGATTCGAGATGACTTTACATTGTCAACCATGACCATGTGTGTGTCAGTGTGCGTGTGTCTGTGTGTGTCACGAGTGTGTGTGTGCGCGCGCGCGTGTGTGTTACATGGCTGTGTCCATACTGTAGCTGTTGACGTGTTTTCTCTCTGTCCTGTGAACGTGTCCTCCTCTTCCTCCTCCTCCTCCTCCTCCTCTTCCTCTTCCTTCCATCCAGGAGATTCCTGAAGGGGATCAGGTAGGATAGCACAATAGCACACCATGATACGGCTGCCACAGACTCGTCTACCTCCCTCACTCACTCTTCCCTTTTCTCCCTACCTTTCTCTCTCTCCTGGTTTGGGCGATATGGATAAAATATCAAAATACATGCTTTTGTGCTATTTATCGTCTTTAAAGCTTAAATTAAAGTACAGTTTCAGGCCTATTCTAAGGAATAGCAGCTTACAAAGGAAATAAATAGTAAAAAGTGTGACTTACAATTTCACCTTAGGACACCGTGTCTTATTGTGGGAAATTATTGTTCGCTGCTAATGTTATCCAGAATACAGTTATGAAATAAATCTATTTAAAATATAATATAAATTATAAGATTTCAGGTGTTTTTTTTTTTTTTTTTCCTCCCCCTTTTCACCACTTAAATTTAAAAATGTTTGAAAAGTTAAAGAGGTCACACTTTAAGAAATAAAGAAGGCTTGAAAGTGTGAACTATAGGTAATAAATGTAAAATGTTTTAGCAACGTTTGTTGCAAATTGCTGGAAGGAAATGTAATCAAGGCTTAAATATTAGTAATAATAATTACTTTAGAAAATGATGACTTATTTTCAAAGAAAAACTAATGACATGCTGTATTACATTATTTGTATACATTATTTGAACCATAAATTGCGGACAGATTATTTTCCCTGTGCCTGAAACAATAATCCTGACAACTTGAAAAACATGAAGCATCCAAACGTTCTTGGGAAAAATGAACCCTTTGTTGCATTTTTCACATTCGCAATTTGGATATTTGTAGCATTGCTTCATATAAATCTTTGTCCCTTTGTCTGTTCTTCGTGATTATGAAGAACACTTTGAGCTGGGCACGTCTAATATTTCTGGTTACTAGGAAATAGTTGCAGTCTGTCTGACTGATATTCCTTTTGACGGCTAATCAGATAACATTTTAACAATAGATCATTTGAGCTCATGTCGCCCAACCCTGCCAACCTCTCGGCTATCTTCTATTAATCTCTCTCTTTTTTTTGCCTTCTACTTTTCTCTCCCTGTAAATCTCTCTTTCCACCTCTCTCTCTCTCTCTCTCTCTCTCTCTCTCTCTGTGTCTGCTTTTTTTTGACCAGCCCTTCATTGTTGCTGCTGCTTCTTTTTCTCCATTCTAACAGAAATGTAAAATAAAGCCATGATAATGCGTCCTACCCACAGCTGGAAAACTAAGCAACAACAGCAACATCAACCCAACTAATTCCATTCAGCTTCCTGGACCTGCCTGGTACTAAAAAAAAAACCAAAAACAAACAACAAAACAGCGAAACCAAAGCACCCACTCTTTTCCATCGTTGCTCCATCTTTAATTCTGGCATCCATTTTGTGTGACATCATGTCTTGCTTCTCCTATTCAACAGTGTGGACGAGAGACAAGTCACGTCCCTCTGACCTCCTCCACCTCCTCCGCTTCATTTGTCTATTTGGACGTTCATTTAATACGTTCAACCATCCGTCTGTGTTTTAAATGTTTCCTTAAATGTTTTAATGTCACGTTTCATTTTGGATGCACTCGGCTCCATCTCTCATTCTCTGGCTGTTCTGAATGAAGGGGTTTTTTTTTTTTTCGTTTTTTTTTTTTGTGTGTTTTTTTTTTTTTTCGGATAGATGATTGCAGGGGGGGGGGGGGCAAGCCCATTTTTATTTTTTTTTTTTTTTGTTATTTGATTTTTTGTGTTACGCTTCAAGATGATTGATAGATGATGCCTCTCTCTGAAAGTGGCGGGGATAATAACCAATCAGCTCCTTAGACACTGAGCTCTGTCCTCCCTGTTGATCTCAACACCAGAGAACTGTCCTGTCCTCCAGACTGTAGACTGACATATGGAGCAGATACTTAGCGCTATGAAAAGTCATTAGAAATAATCATGTTATTAATTATTCTCTGGTGGTATTATACTGGTTTATAAAGTAAAGTGTTGCTGCTTCTTCCCGCTGCGAGCAACCTGGTTGATGGATCACTTTACTCTGCAAGCGGCTCCGATGACATTTATGCGGTGATGTGCACCTACAGAGTAACAAAAGACATGACGTATGTTCTTATTTGCTTTTAAATTGCCCTTTCACATGTTGTATTGTCCCTGGAGATTATCGGAATAGTTTGACACTTTGGGAAAAGCGCTGATTCCCTTTTTTGCCCTGACTTAGATACCAATCTCATGACTCCAGGGTAAATATGTTGCCGGGGCCAGCAGCCGCTTGCTTAGCTTGGCGTAAAAACTGGGGAACGGGAACACAGCTTAGCCTGGTTCTGTCAAAGGTAGAAAATAACTAAATAACAGGTTGCATTGCAATAAATGCAGACAGTTTAAAATCAATATTAAATGGCTATCGTTGGCTTATAAGACTTTTTCAGCCACTTTCCCGGTGGCATCAATCACATTTAGTGGGAAGCAAGAAAGCATAAAAATCTGACCTCATTTAACCACATTAAACGTTCAGTACATAAGGAATCACTTTGAGCTGCTGATCCTTCAGCTTGCAGTGCGAATGCATGTGCTCCATGGTGTAAGTCTACAGACTAAACACTGTTCAGTTGTATCAAAAGGAAAAGAGACGTCTCAGCTTGTATGGGGAGGAGGCTCGTGTCTGGCGAACGGAGTTGTGCCCGGGAGCGGAAAGGATTGGTCACTATTGTCTATACACTTGCACAGTCAGAGGGAAAAACCTCTTCCCGTGGTGTAAACATTAAAATTTTGAAGACACGAAGATGTTAAGAAATTAGGACACCTCCTTTGGGCATATTCTTTTAACTGGCGGTGATGACCACTCTTCGTCTCGACATTGGGTTGGCTTAGAGGGAGGGGTGGGCGGGGCATGAGTCTATCCCTGAAGTAACAACTGCTCCTTCTGGCTGCCACTCAAACAGAAACCCCTCTGTCTCCTACCTTCTTTTTAACTCTTCAGTCTCTCCTTCATCCTGCTGCTCTAACAACTTCCTCCGTATGTTTTTTTTTTTTTTTTTTCTTTCTTCTTTGTGTGTGGCTGTGATTGGTGCGTTAACAGAAGCAGAAGAACATTGCAGGAGCGCTGGCTTTCTG
This sequence comes from Xiphias gladius, assembly GCF_016859285.1. Taxonomy (NCBI): domain Eukaryota; kingdom Metazoa; phylum Chordata; class Actinopteri; order Istiophoriformes; family Xiphiidae; genus Xiphias; species Xiphias gladius. Next base: position 4,365,064 of record NC_053403.1, on the reverse strand, counting down.
GATGGCCAACGCCTCCGAGCTGCTCAACTTCATCAAGCAGGACCGAGACCTGAGCCGCATCTCGCTGGACGCCCAGGACATCCTCGCCCATCTGGTGCAGATGGCCTTCAAGTCAGTCTGAGCGTGTGGTTGCGTGACTGGATGATGGGGAGGACAGGAGTTCTGGATTATCATGGAATTTTGAGGGTTGTATTCCAGGCAGGGAAAGTCAGGGAATTTGATCACTTCTCTGGGGAATTGGAGGAAATTTTACCACCATTTAAAAAAAAAAAAAAAAAAAAAAGTAATAAACCATTTGATCAGTTATCAAAGTTGTTGCAGATTGATTTGATTGATGAATTAATCAAATCCATGCAATATATAATCAAGAACTACTAGGAATACAGAGTAACACAAGGAGAGTATGATCCGAAGGACTTTGTGTATGTATAAAATATAAAATATGTACACTTTTGCAAATGGGCTTTTAAGTGTAATAAGATAAAACATTTCAAGTACAATAGAATCTAGAGTGACTCAACCCATATCAGTTACAATGTTTGCCAACTAGTTTCGACACAAGCTGGTTTTCAATTGTTCACCACTTCAAATAAACAGTATCAAAGCAGGAAGGAAGGATATTATGTCAATGAGGTTCCCTGAAAGACAGAGGATAGGATGACAGCTTTTGTCTGTTGTCTGATGTTGAAGAATTGTTTTATTTCTTTTTATTAAGCTCTAATGTATGATTGCAGGTACCTGGTTCACTGTCTCCAGGCTGATCTGAATAACTACATGCCTGCCTTCCTGGACGACCCAGAGGAACATAATCCACAAAGACCCAAGATAGGTAATATAAAAACACAATCATGCAATACTTTAATTTAGAGGCCTGCGGAGGTAGAGCTGTTCGATATGTTGCAAGGGTTAAAAAAAAAAGAAAAAGCAAAGATTAGAGAAAAAGTCTGAAAAACTTAAGCGTTTTGTATAAATGAAATCAGTTTTTCGCTGTTCCTTTTTCCTGTTTCGTTCATAATTTAATGACCCTTCAGGTTTATTTTGCAACACCTTTTTCGGGGGTGTCTCGGTTGGGAACCACTGTTCTAGAGAAGCATTACTTGCGGTGTCCACATTAAAACCTACCTAAATTGTAATGTCTGGCCAAAGCTCTGTGAAACCAAGTATTTACACAAACTTAGAATCAACAACCTGGAGGTCAGTGTCTTTACGCAGACACAGAGAAGGTTTGATTCCTACCTTGTGAAATCGCAATACCCCAGGCCTCAAGACATTTAAAGACAGTGAGACGTTCTTTTCCAGAGGATGTCCTGCACACCCTGACGGGGGCGATGTCGCTACTGCGGCGGTGTCGGGTCAACGCCGCGCTGACCATCCAGCTCTTCTCGCAGCTCTTCCACTTCATCAACATGTGGCTGTTCAACAAGCTGGTGACGGACACAGAGTCAGGGCTGTGTTGCCACTACTGGGGGGCCATCCTCCGTCAGCAGCTCAGCCACATCGAGGCCTGGGCCGAGAAGCAGGGCCTGGAGCTCGCTGCTGACTGCCACCTCAGTCGAATTGTACAGGTAGGGGGACGGGAAACGCGTGCAGATTCTCACTGGGCTTCGTAGGTATATTTTACCAGTAATACATCATCCGGACTGAGAGAGTTGTGAATTTTTGCATTATTTATCAGTGGTTTCATTCGTTTTTATAGCTTTGATATTTGTGCTGTGAATTACTGCCGATTGAAATCGTCTTGCCTGTGTTTTCCTTTTTTATTAGCCATTTAAGATACCGTGGTCTTTAGATTTAAGGTGCTCTGTGTCAGTCAGGATTGCAGTTAAATTTCAAGCTTGACTTGCCATCATAAACTTTAAATTTTGAAGAGAAAATAACAAGGATATGTTAAAAACAATAACTTATAAGGAGCAATAATTCCACAGTGATTGTGACTAAAGTTGGGTACATGGAGATGGTAGGGAATTGGCTTTGACCATACAGGTCATCACATCTACGTGTTGTCCAGATATACAGGCAAATTCACTGGGTTGTGGTTGACAGAAACACGTACACTATCTCCTTAAAAAGCTCCTGAAAACTTGTAATAAATGGTTTGCACTCTGTTTCTCCGTGGCATTCAGCCTTTGTGACTACATAATCAGCAGTTAAAGTTAGAAAAATTCCTCATAAGGTATCAATGTACAAGAGGTTAACATTCAAAATCTCAGCTAATCTGCTTCTTCGGGACTTCGTGAGGGTTGTTTGATCAGATTTGACGGACACAGGCGTCTCCCTGGAGCCCAACGGCTGTCATCAGACTCCGATTATTGTATCTATAAATTCTAAGCGGTGCGTGGAAACGACTGACTTCATAGCGCAGCCTCGCCTACATCAGACCGCTGAGAAAAACACAGTTTGCTTGTGTCAGAAATCTTTCTCAATTAACGTGATCGTGTTAGGACCCCAGTAAGATAAAAGGATTTCTGGACGTTTTATCCAAACTATAACTTGCATGTTACAGACTATTTAGAGGCCAGTATTCAAATTCAATGATTGAGAGGCTCGCTTGTTTCAAACGCGAACAATATGTATGAATTAAATGTGGCATGCTCCTTCGGCTCTGTTTTAAAAGGCTTGTGTGCAGTGTAGGAATTAGAAAAAAAGAAATATACAGAATAAGAATTTTAGATAAGACAAGGCCGAAAATATACAGATATATATTCGATATAAAAGATATGCAGCTCATGGTAAAGTTGTTTTGTTTTTTGTGTGTGTGCGCGTGTGTCTTCCAGGCCACCACCCTGCTGACCATGGACAAGTACTCCATGCAGGATGTGCAGAACATCCATAACACCTGCTTCAAGCTCAACTCCCTGCAGCTCCACGCCCTCATGACCAACTACCACTGTGCTCCAGATGAACCTTACATCCCGCCTGTAAGACAAATGCACACAAGCACGCCTCAGACGGAGACGTCTCAACTTGTGTAGCTTATGTGTCTAAACTTTGACCATAACAGTATGATGTACACATAGTTTTAGTATTTCTGTTGGATAACGTCAACTTTATGTAATGTAACTCTGCCGTCATTAACTGATCTGATTTGGGCAGATTTTAAAAATACCCAGTACTCATATGTTATTTTCTGAAGCTGTACAGTAGATGTAATGAACCAGCTTGTGAGCTTCTGATTGTGTGTGTGTGTGTGTGTGTGTGTGTGTGTGTGTGTGTGTGTGTGTGTGTGTGTGTGTGTGTGTGTGTGTGTGTGTGTGTGTGTGTGTGTGTGTGTGTGTGTGTGTGTGTGTGTAGGAGCTGATAGACCACGTGGTGGCAGTGGCGGAAAACACAGCAGATGAGCTGGCGAGGAGTGACGGGAGAGAGGTTCAGCTGGAGGAGGATCCAGACCTCCAGCTGCCCTTCCTCCTTCCCGAGGATGGGTACTCCTGCGACGTGGTACGCAGCCTCCCCAACGGCCTGCAGGACTTCCTGGACCCGCTGCTGCAGAGAGGTAAAGTTACAGGGACCCAGACCAAAGATTTAGGAGAAAATACCCTCTGGTTAGAATCAATCTACTGATATGAACCTTTTTTGCAAACATAAAAGTACATTTTTAGCCAAGATTTCTGGAATTATTAGTTATTGAAAAGCTGATAATATGGCTCCTGTGCAAGTAGGTATATTATTTATAGTGTACTTTTCTTACTCTTTAGAACAGAAACAATAAAATGGTTAGTTGACTGACACAAAAATCAGGGGCAGCTATTTTGATCATCAATGAATCATTTAAGTAACTTTTTCCAGTAAAAATGCCAAACATTAATTAATTTCAACTTCTTAATTGTGAGAATTTTCTGCTTTTATGTGTTTTATATCACAGTAAACTGAGTTTTTTTGAGTTGTTGGCCGTCTTGAAGACATCATCTTGGGCTGTAGGAAAATTATAATCTGCGTTTTTCACTATTTATCAGACATTTCATAGACCGAACAGAAAAGAAAAAAAGTGATGCAGAGAAGCTCACTCTGGCCCGCGGTTTTGGTTTTGTGAACCTGCTCTAAAACACGGAATATGACTGGGTGTAAATGTACTGTAAATGACAGCGTGTGTATGTGTGTGTGTTTTCTCTGCCAGGCTTTTGTCGGTTAACACCCCATCCTCGTTCACCCGGTACCTGGACCGTCCACTTTGAAGGAGCTGACTGTGACAGCCACTTCTCTGCAGCTGACAACTCTGAAATGGTAGGACATTATCACACACACACACACACACACACACACACACACACACACTCTCTCTCTCTCTTTCTCTTTCTCTTTCTCTCTTTCTTTTTGAGCAGGTTTAGTAATGCTCACTCATTAAAGCTGTGGAGACCAAAGTGTGTACAGTATATCTGACAGCTAAGGCGGCACCGCGTGAGGACACAAATTCAATAAATATAAGTTAATATACAGATACCGGATCTAAATTTCTTTCAGCCTGCTTTGTTTCACATTAATTATTTGAATGCTTGCAGTGAAACACACAACTGTAGCTTAAAATTAAATTGGATTCCTAAGGTTTTTATCTTAGCCTTACACTGTGGTTTACTAGAGTATTAAAAAAAAAAAAACTTCAGTTCTTCCTTTTTAGGAATACATGTTTTTTGTCCTGACCTCAAGTATAAATTTAGGACAGAAATGCTCCTTCTTATGTTAACATTTTTACTCAAAAGACAAAATAAAGATACACAGATGTTTCTGTGACATGTACAATTCCAGTGTTATGGCAGATGTATATTATGACATACATTAATCTACAGTGCATTCAGACAGTCTTCAGACCCCTTCACTTTTTTAACATTTTGTTAAGCTGCAGCCTTGTGTTAAAATAGTTCAAATTCATTTCTTTCCTCACCAACCTCCACTGAATATCCCCATTGTGAGAAAGCGAAAATAGAATTTTAGAAACGTTCGAAAACGTATTGGAGAGGTACTGCACAGTTTAGCGCGTCCTTGGAGCTGTAAATTAAATGATATGACTGCACAGTGATGAAACACATCAGTGCTGGAGTTGATGTTGGCTTTTCTTAATGAAGTTTATAAAATCTGCCATTCGTTTGGTTGAAAACGGCTCAGCACGCCATCTAGTGTTTTAAATCATCCTGAACCTTGCAAGGCCAATGCTGACGTAGAGTCAGATGTTTGGGACTAATTTACGTCATGAAATTTTGGTTTAAAAAAAAAAAAAAAAAAAAAAAAAAAAAGTGTTAACGGCCTCCAATCAGAGGTGGGCGGCCCCCCCCCCAGCACCCATCCTTTTCAAATCCCTTTGTATCATTTTCAAGTCAATAATGATCGAGACTCATCGTTCACAGGAGATTACGCTATTTTTTTGCTAACCCTCTACTTAGTACTTTCCAATTTTGGTGCAGTGGTTTGGACTTGTGCTTTTTTTTGCTTTCATTCTTTCCCTTCAGACCCTCATGTGTCTCGGCAGTGGTTTGTAGATAGCGGCAGGTCCCACGATAGCAACACGCTGCTCTGTATGTCTGAAATCAGCATTTTTGGCCCAGTAATGCCCATCTTTGGGCATTAGTGGGGCGGGAACCAGGGCTTGAATTGATATGGCTCGGGACCACCACGGTCCTCCACCACATTAATGTCCGCTTTAGGGGATTCTGGAGGGGAAAATGCCTCCACCTCCAGCACCTCTAGCATAGGTGCTTTGCAGTCGTGTGTCATGGAACATCATGCTGTAGGCATTTTCTTTCAGCCGCAGGGACAGGTAGACTGGTCAGGGTTGAGAGAAAGGCAAACGGAGCAAAGTACAGAGATGTCCTTAAAGAAAACCTGGTCCAGAGCGCGCAGGACCTCAGACTGGGCAGACGGTTCACCTTCCTTCAGTCCCCATCAAACCTGACAGACCTTGAGAGGATATGCAGAGAAGAATGGCAGAAAGTCACCGAATCCAGGTGTGCAAAGCTTGTCTCGTCACACCCAAGAAGACTTGAGGCTGTAATTGCTGTGAAAGGTGCTTCAACTGAGGGATAATTCAGTTTTTCCTTGTTAATACATTTCTAAAATTCTGTTTTCACTATGTCATTATGGGTTAGTGATTGTAGATTGATGAGGGGAAAAAACTAATTTAAACGATTTCAGCATAAGGCTGCAACATAACAAAATGTGAACAAAGTGAAGGGGTCTGAAGACTGTCTGAATGGACTGTATGTGAGAATACAAGCCAACTAAAAAAAATGTAAACAACTAATTGTTAGCTAAAATTAAGCAAGTACAAGAAGTATCAACAAGGACACCAAGCGTGTTGTTAGTATACAAGGGATAAATGTTGGTGTCAGAAAGAAGTTGACAAGGTTGATCAGCAGCAAAATAGAGCAGAAAATTAGCAACTAAATATAGCAGTGAAATTAGCTGTAAGTTATGAACATTGGGAAGCTCAGCATATAGAACCTGAATTCCATTAGCAAAGGTTATGCATCAACATTATATAAGCTCCTCTCAGTTGCTGTAGTTGAGCTTATCTGGTTCTGCTCATCTTTCCACCGTAATGTATAACACAGACGTAAATTATACTGGATTTAGAGTAGTTAAAACATGACAAAATGAAAACATGCATCAGTTTCCTGGTGAATTTAAGACTAAAAAAGGTAAAATTCCTGAACAAAAACTGAGCTGTAGACAATTTGACGGCAAAACTGAATAGTTTGACTATTTTTAGAAAAGTTTAAACCTGGAAGTTGCTTGACTTGGATCCAGAGGTGTGTGTGTGTGTGTGGTCCCCCAGTTGTAAGGTGGTGATTAAAGTGATTTCAGAAGGGGGAATTTACTTCATAACAACCACACACACACACACACACACACACACACACACACACACACACACACACACACACACACACACACACACACACACACACACAATTTATTCAACACTAATCATATTGCAGAAGTTAGTGAGCAAGGAGCAGTAAATGATACCCCTCTTTTCATGGCAACACACACACACACGTAAACACACACACACACACACGTAAACACACACACACACACACACACACAGCCACTTCCTCTGTAATTGGTTTGTTTATCCCTGCTCTACTACTTCATGACTGTAGTTTCGACATAATGCAGGCAACTCTCAAAAACACACACACACACACACACACACACACACACACACACACACACATACACACACACACACACACACACACACATACACACACACACACACACACACACACACACACACACACACACACACACACACACACGCACGTTGATTAGTGGTGTTTGTATTCAGGCCAACTGGAGGGGTTGAGGCCTGGCTCGTCTAGAGCTCTTGTGCCACTATCACAAGTGCAGTTATGCTCTGCATCCACTTCAGCAGGGTGGATATGATGCAGTTTACATATTTTAGATGTGATACATTTTACACGCAGAACAATAAAATATTAACATTAAAAATCATCTCCAGCAAATGCTCTGTTTTTGAAAGAGAAAGTTAACCTTTCGCTGGACGTTTTCGGAATTAGGTGCTGTGAAGAGCATTTCCAAAGGTATTTTTTTTTTTTTTTTTTAGCATGTTGGAAATGTTAGCTTTGTGTGGCGAGAAGTCTATTCTTTTAAAAGGTGCAACAAACTCATGAAGGTCCATCCAGAGCAACACCCTCTCGTCTGTGCCAGAATGCCCACTATGGTTTTATCTATTTCCTTTCGTCAGTGAACCCATTTCAGGTTGTCCGCTCTTTGGGCTGTGAGGGTTTTTTCCCACTGCGGTGACAGTGTAATGCCCCCCAGCGGGTATACAGTCAACTGTAGAAAGTCAAGTAACCCCACACTCTAAAGGACTCTCTTACATACATACATAGAGTCAAGAATATGCTTTTGGGGCCAAAGGGGTTTTTTCATTTATTTCTAAATTAATAAGCCCCTCAAATACCAAATTTCCAGTTTCCAAACTGGACTAAAGCCTGCCAGGTGTACCTTTTTGTATCGGTCTCTTCTTTTACCATTCCCCCCTACTATATTTAAAACTGATCTGTTTCTTTTGGCAACAGAAGGAAGTCAGTAAAAATAAATAAATATCATGACACACATGCTGACAATGAAGATCTTGCGTCTGTGTATGGAGGTCTTTAACTCCAGCCTCGGGCGGTGGTTACCTGATTGTTGGTGGAAATTGGTGAGCAATTTTGTCCACATGGCACTAGGTAATGATTGTGTTAACGAAACCAGCCACATACCAGAACATAGAGAAGAAACTGTGTGATTAAACGTGCAATAACTATATTTTGTGACCACTTTGGGGGCAGCGGAAACAAGTAGTGAACACGGCATTTTAAGTTGATATAGCGAACCTGTTAGCAGCTCAGCAACGTCTAGCAGTTACGGAGCAACATGATGATTCATTAGGAGTCGTGTTTCTGGCCACATGATGAACGTAAATCTCTGTTTTGGTCTCTACCAACTCCTTGGGGGAAATTCTGTAACTGTGTTCGTCTGCTGTTTGTTGAAGAGCAGGTAGTGTACAGTGGGTTTTTAGAAGTTTTTTTTGTTTTGTTTGTTTTTCCTGAAAACTGCTGCGGGTGAAAACAACGCTGTGAGAGCGGTGAGAGTGAATCAAAACATTACAGTCGTGGTCCACACAGCTAAAGAATGAGCTGAAACTGACTGCAAAGCTTTGTAAAGCTGACGGGGAGCTGCAGATTCAGGTGGCAGTTCCATGAGCGACCCCTACCACGTTACACGTTGTCATGTGACACATTGTAAAAAATCTTGACTATAGCTGCTTTAAAGAATATCAAATCAAACTATAAGTAAACACAACTAAAAATCTTTGCCAGAGAATCTGGTTCATACTTCATACAGATTTGGTTGCTACTCATAGCCTGCTGAGTTTTGGCGTCCGACCCTGAATTCTGATTGTCAGAGTTACGGCTGGGCGGTCGTTGCGGCGTAGTTGCAGCCGTGCAGTCAGTGTGGTCTTGTTGTACTCTTCATTTGACTTTTAGTGTAGCTGTAGTGTTGTCCTAGCGGTAGTTGCACTGTAGTTGTTGTGTGGTCGTTGTTGTTTTGTTTGGTTCTGGGTGTTTCCCACAGAAACACAGAAACATCGACTCGCCTGCTCCGCACTTACTCTAGAGTCCAGCCGCGCACAGCGACCGAAAATGCTAGCACACAAGCATACACATTATGACAGAGACATACTTTTGTTAAAGTCTGACACGAGCTTATTTAATTTGGAGTATCCTTTGTCCGAATATTCTTTTTCATGATGTGGGAAACCCCGGTAACTCGCGCTCTCTCTCTCTTCCTTTGTTTCTCTCTTGCTCTTTCTCTTCCTTTGTTTCTCTCTCCCCCTCTCCACCCAGTCTCCCAGCCCTGCTCAAATGAGCCCTGGTGTGTGTATATATATATATATATGTGTGTGTGTGTGTGTGTGTGTGTGTGTGTGTGTGTGTGTAGCCATGGTGTGGTTTTCATTCTTGACATGATTCCAGCAACCACAGGTTCCTCTGTGGTCTTCTTTCCCCCTTTATCCCTCCTTCATTCCTTCCCTCCCTTTTGTCATCCCTCCCTCTTTTTACTCCACAGTCTGGTTTTTCCTCCGTAACGTTTCAGGCGCAGACTGAGGGGACACACTAGAGGACAGTCATTGAATTTCCCTGATCCAAGAGGTTTCATCCTCACTCACAGTTTTGTCGTTCCTGTCCATCTCTCTTTTCAGCCAATGAGGAAAGAGCCGGAGGTTGTCACAGTAACCCTGAAGAAGCACAACGGCATGGGCCTCAGCATTGTGGCTGCCAAGGTAGGAAACACCGCCTGGAAGTGTGTTTTATATGTGTCTGTCTTATTTATTTAAAGAGTGAAATCCATATAATAGATCTGAGATTTGTCGGAGGAACTTGTTTTAATAAGAAAAGAAAAGTTGTATTAAAAATAAAAAAAAATAAAAAAAATCTAAAGCATAGTAGTGAAGGATTGGTTTGTATTTTTGACCGGAAGTCCAAAAATAACTTGGATGTTTTTATCTTGGCTGTTGAGACAGAGTTTTGTTGAACTTTTTGTGTGTGTGTGTGTGTGTGTGTGTGTGTGTGTGTGTGTGTGTGTGTGTGTGTGTGTGTGTGTGTGAGTGAGAGAGATGCTGAGTTGACAGAAACGGCTACTGTTTTAAATAGACTGATTTCACTGTTGAGTCTGGCAGCAGTGCGGAGACTAAACAGTGACACTGCAAAGAAACTTCTGGATGACTCCTGGACAAAATCGTGGTCTGTCCAGTTTGCTAGCGCGGAGGGTGGGCTGATGTAGGTGGGGACTATGGATCCACTGTATGTCCATGTGTTTATTTCTTCACACGCCTCTGATGTATTGACAAAGCCTGGGGCAATGATTCATCTCAACACTGTGCTCCAATGTTAAACTGCACACATTCACCAAAAAGGCAGACCATGCACTTCTCCCCCTTGTTAGGTGCCAATTTGGCAAACATACCCAACTGTTTTTGCTGTTTTAAAAAAACAAAACAAAACAAAACAAAACAGCAACAGCTTTTTTTTTTATGCTATATTGGATTTAATTAGTGGTCTAAAGGAACAGAGAGACAGGAGACAGATGTGATTAGATTAAGATGAATTAGGATGGAGGCTGTTGAAGAGGTTTCACTCAGCCCAAATCAGTGTTTCCTGAATTCCCAACACTCAAGAAGGTGCAGGTTAGATCAAGATCAAGATCAAGATCGTTACTGTTTAAAAAGGTGACAGATGTGCACAGTGGCGGCACCTGCTGGGTAAAACCAATATTGTAGCACTCAGATGGGCACATACAAAAAAACTACCAAACTCCATAAGGTCAGCTTAACTTTCTTTCTTTTTTGTATTTGTCAGAAATACAGAGGGATGAAGGTGGACAGGACATTTAAAAATCTGCACCATGAAGTTTCTACAAAAAATTTAAGGCCTTAAAAAATCAAACCGCTGTATTATATGTTACACACAATGAGCTGGCGAGGTGTTAAAAAAAAAAAAAATTATGTCTTTGTAAAGTTAAGGCTAACACGTACATTTTAACTACAGCTGAATTAAATAGCTGATTAATTGATTGATAGAAAAATGATGATGACATTTTTAATTTTTTAAGCAGAAATTACAGATGTCATCGGGGTTCCAGCTTCTCAGTTGTGTGGAAATTTGTCTTGCAACCACAAGAAACATGGAACACACAGAGATTCATGGGGGGACCCTGCACTTGCAGGCCAGATGGTTACGTAATTTTGTGTTAAGGCCTTTCCATCAACAGATTTTCCCTGAAGTGGGGTTCTTCACTGGACTGTATCTTATCCCACAGAGGTCTGATGGAAAGCGTGTGTTCTGTGCAACACTTCTGCTCATCATCAATGAATAGATAGACTGTGGTGTTAAGTTTCACCGACGGTTGTGCGACGGTTTCTTACCTGGCAGAACAGGTGTGGAGATGCACCGTGCTGTATTGTGCTACTTTTACCAACAGCGTTTGTTCCCTGTACGAAACACACTTTCGAGCAGAGTTAGTTTCCTGCTGTGTGTGGAGAGGAAGAGTGGGAAGGAAGGACATACTGAGGAAACCTCCTTGCTGTGTTTGTTTTCAAAATTGTGTGGACGTATGAGGAGGAGAACAGGCAGAGAAATAACGTGTGTGTGTGTGTGTGTGTGTGTTTGGGATAGGAAAGGCAGGTAGAGAAAATTTTGTCAAACAGCTGTTTGAATTCTCGGTAAACTGGGCTGAGCTCTGTCCTGTTATGTAATGTGTATATGTGTGTGTGTGTGTGTGTGTGTGTGTGTGTGCGCGCGTGTGTGTGGTATTTGCACGGTGGAGCTGCAGCAGTGCTCCACCTCAGTCTGACCAGCCGGCGTCCCAGTCGACACTTCATCTCTGGATCTTTGCCTGGATTCGCTGTTTCTTAACAAACACTCTGCAATTAGGAACTTGTGGAGGAATTTTGCTGCACTTGGGAACATTTGAGGAATTTACTGCTTCTTTTTAACCACACATACTGGAATTTACACAGCTTCTTAACTTGACACTGCTTAAATTAGGCAGTGTTCTAGGACTTAGGCTTGTTCATACTTTTCCCTTTTAAAATATTTTTTTCACTGGACTTTGTACCTGCACTACATTTCCCCTGCTTTTTGCCACACACGGTGGAACTCTCAGTACTTTTTTACCCCACGCTTCCACCTGTAAACAGTGATTTTAAACGCTGATGCTCAGCTGAATGGATTACTAGCAGCCGGTGTAATTGGGAGGTTTTGGACTTGTCGCTGCATGTTAGCAGGTTGAAGCTCTCTCTGGGATAAAAAGAGCTTGCAGTTGTGTGTGTGTGTGTGTGTGTGTGTGTGTGTGTGTGTGTGTGTGTCCCAGTCTGGACATCCCAGTGTGAACTGGTGCAGACAACGCTAAGGAGCAGCTGCAACATGTGGTTTTCTGTAGTGGGCAGGAAAGATCAGGTAACAGTGCTTTTATGATTTTGTGTGTGTGTGTGTGTGTGTGCATGTGTATGTGTGTGCATGTGTGTGTATTAACACCAGGTGTGTGAGTGGACAGATGGGCAGAAACGTCTCATTATATTTTTCCTTGTTAACTCTGCAAGCTTCTTGGTCGTCTCCACTCTTTGGTGTTATTTTTTAATGAGCTAAATATAAAAAGTGACTTGAAAGGTGTGTGTGTGTGTGTGTGTGTGTGTGTTCTCGTGCACGTGTAGGCAAGATTAAGGGAGTGTGTGTTCTGTTCACTCATTTCTTGATAGACCAGATTCCTCGGTAAGTTCTTCATATTGCGATCCCTGTCCTCTGTCTTGGTTCATCGGATGTGGCTGCTAACACACTGGCTTTTATTAAAAAGCACTTCTAGCCGGTTGAATACTGAACACATGTGGATCATAGTAGCCCAGTGTGGACTGACCCTCCAGCGTGAAGGCTTTCTGGTTTGTCACTTGTCTCCGTTTGCTCTCAGGGCCATTCTGCTAATGGTTAAGCTAAGGTACACACAGATAAAGTTTGGGTCAGTGTGCCCAGTAGAGTGTTCTACTGTTTTACTCTCACTTGACCAGTATCACTGTAGCTGTATGTTTGAAGCCCTTAATGTCAGTTAAGTGTGAGGAGACACGTCAGATTCTGCAGAAATATATATAAATGGCATTTTGTTTGTTTTGAGGCTTTAAAAAGTCGAAGAAACGTATGAACACTGTTTGGGAATTTCTTTCGTGTTTGGGATGGCGGTGGTCACCATTAAGGAACAAATACTCTTTGAAAATCTTAGTTGATAAATAGCAACATTGTCCCACATTAGTAAAACCAATTAGTCAAATCAGTGGATGCACTGATTGAGCTGTGGCGTCATATTAAACGTGAAAAAATGTTTCATAGGTCACATTTATATCTTTTTAAACTTTTGTCTCTCTGGAACAAATGAGTTGAAGAATTTTTTTTTTTTGTGTGTGTGTGTGTGTGTGTGTGTGTGTGTGTTGAAGCAGATTTGTATCTTTAAAAATACCCTATCAGTCAAACCCACAAGTGTGTATCCAATGGTATTGTTTTTCTTTCCTCAGGACACCTCCCAGCTGGAGTTGAGGGAACTCTCAGCTTCCCCCTCCTCCTCCTCCTCCTCCTCCTCCTCCTCCTCCCATTTTAGGGTGTTTACTCATTTATCAATTGCTGTTAAGAACAGAACATCCCCTTTGTACAGGTTTAAAACAACTAGGATGTTGCAATCCGAGCCAGGACAGTGTTCCATGCAAGAGAGAACTTCAAACCAAACTCCACTCAAAAATCTGGCAGTAAACTTCTGTTTTGGTTACCGGCAAACTATCTCACCTGATAGAATGGCACCTAGGATACATGGACGATAGATTATTGTGCATAATTAACAAAAGTGAGTTAGATACGTTTCTGAAATTTCAAAGGGAGTAAAGGGAGCGATTTATGCGATCATGGCCAGAGTGTGAATCACAGTCTTGGACTGAAGTACTAGCACATGAATTATTTGGTTTGGGAAAGTTCTCCTCCTTTGCAATGAAATCCAAACTCAAAAGGCTGCATTTGTTCTGTGTGTTTCTATAGTGTGTTTGAAGTATTGGGTGTGTGTGTGTGTGTGTGTGTGTGTGTGTGTGTGTGTGTGTGTGTGCGTGTGTGCGTGTGTGCGCATGTTTGTTTGTAAGCTGACAGAATCGAATTAGAAGTGGAACAATAGTATGTGAGGGTTACCCCCTGTGAGGGCTGGAACAATGGGAGGATGTACCGAACACACATGCGCTCGCTTTCCTGTAAAGCTGCGGGCAGGAGGTGTTTACAAGGTGTGTGTGGAAGAGAACTTTGTACATCTTGGCGCTCATTATAAAGGCCACAGCATTTCTGTGGTAGAATCACATTTTGTCCGGTCAGTGTGGAAAAAGTGTGGACATGCTTGCAGGAAGAGAGACGTGCACAATGTCCTCTGACTGGTGCTTGGTAGCTGAACCAGTTCTTGTCTTTAACTTCCCAACAGTGCAAATTATCATGTCACTGGTGGCTCTCTCATGATGAAAATGAAGATGTTTGCTTGGTTTTAATGTGTTGGCTTTTTTTTTTATTTTTGAGTTCATTTCTGGCAGTCAGCGCTGCAATACGAATGGTTGCTGAGGTTATCGGAGGACACCGGTACATAATGGAAAATGAAAACAGCTTTTGAATCCAGAGATTCCCTCATCTGTTTCCCAGTGTTTCCTACAAACAGGCCATCACTCTTTGACTGATAGCAATAGCAAAAGGTGATTCCAACAAATAACACATGAACAGTATACACCAGCTTCAGCTTTTGGGATAAAAGTGTCCCCTCCACTCTGTGTTTCCGTGTCTGGGATGTTAACGTTTAACTTATTCTATTCAATCCTAGCAACAATAGCACAGGGTGAAGCAGCACTGTCCTTTTAGTTTTACATTACTTCATCACCAAAAAATAGATTTATCCTCCTCCTGTGGCTTGTTTGAGGCAATATACAGGCAGTTTTTCCCAAAGTGTGTGAGCGGGTGTCTGCGTTGCCCCGTAGCCTTGCTTTTCAAGTATTTAAATGGCTGACGCATTGAATCCACTGAGACAAATCCTTTTTAGAACGAAGAACGCAACAATGTAATAAGGTCAGCCCTGTGCCGGGTCTGCCTGCAAAGCTGTGAGCTGGGAATGCAAAGTTCAGAGGAAAACTGCTCACGTTAAAGTCGACCTAAAGTAAGAAAAGTGTAAGTTCAAGGGTGGGTTTTTACTGGCACCGTAACCATTGTACTGTGAAAAAGCAGGCGCCATCTGCAAATCAATAAATACATTTATCCCATAAAGTCTCATACATTCTAAGATGTAACTACGGTGTGTAACTGTGGGTGCTACAGTTACACTTTTATTGATCACGTCCATTTTCTCAGAATAGTATCCCTATATCCGTTATATATCTATTCTCAACCTGTGTATTGGACACGTGTACCATCCTATTCTTAGTCCTTTTGGTGCAGACAGAGAACAGCGGTCATTCTTTCGGAAACCCCCCGTCCACTTCTGCTCACCCACACTGGTGTTGTCAGGTGTTTTTTTTTTTTCAGCTGATCCGACATTCTCTCGGCCTAAAGTTGGTTGCGGTTATGAAGTGCAGTTTTGTCGAAGTCATGACTCCGCTTATTTAATTTACCAAACAAAAATCTGTCCTAACAGACGTAGCCAAATTTTAAAAAAATAAGAAGGCTCAAGTCGATGTCAGTCAACCGCAGTCTGCACATGCCCAGAGAGTCCTGAGAAGATGTCCAGTCCAGCAGAATGACAGAAAATACCTGTGTGAGTGTAGAGGGCCTTCGAACACCTCTGGCTTTTAAATAACTTATTATGGATAAGTGGTTTATAACCACAGAGAGGCTCCAGAAAGCAGGTTTGACATGTATTAACAGGGTAAGCTCTAATCGTAGTGTGCTGCCAGCCTGCATTAGCAGTAGTTGTTGTCAGCTGTACGTCAGGCGCATATGGAAGCCGGGGCCGTCTCGACTGTGGGTCTGCTGTAAATGCTGGTTTCTCGCCGTGAGTCAGACGCAGAGAGAAAATTGTCACATCATCACACGACTCTGATGTCCAGAGGAAAACACTGAAGGATGTGTTGTATAACTTCCAAATTTCCAAATTCAGGTTCATTTATTTGCATGGTCTTTGTATCAAGGACTTGACAGTGTTTCTCCAGTTCATTTGTGAAAACTATTTCATTAAAATAATTCACGCCACTAGAGCTGAAACTATTATCGATCAAAAGAAAATTAATTGGCATCTATTTCAATAATCGAATCATTTGAGTGATTTTGTTTTTTCAAACAAAAATGATTAAAAAATTAACTTGTTCCTGTTCGTACAATTTGAGGATTTTCTAATTCTGTCTGTTGTATGTCTTTGCAAACTAGACCAAATAACCAATCGATTACTTGAGAAAACAGTCACATCAGATTAATCAACAATGAAAGTAATTACTAGTCGCAGCCCTTCGCGTCACGGAACATCAAGAACCACCACCAATGTGCAGACGGTTGCATTTTTCTAAAAGAAACTTTTCTAAACATCTGTAATCATATTGCATTTAACTGACCCTTAATTCAGCCCAGTTGTGCAGATCTTTATTTTAATCTTGTGTGTAATCAAGATTTTTTTTTTTTTTGGCATTTTAAGTGTTTCGTGACATGACAGGCAGACAGAGATCGCGTTTAAAAGAGCGGTACGCGTAACCGCCATCACGGGGATGTTCTGAATTTGTTTTTTAAAAGTCCAAGGCGTTTTCCTTCCATATTGGGAAGCATGTTTGACAAAGCCCATTCCCTCAGGCCATTCCACTCTAATACAGGCCTGGCAGCTTTAAGGTGCGCTTGATTTGTTGTGTCAGGGCTCTTTAAAGAAAACACAGCTGTCCATTAAAACATAGTAAATCAGACAGTTATCTGCCTCAGGAATTCCAGCTATTCTTAAAGGTTGTACTTATTTCTATAAACAGAGACGTGTACACATTCACAGGGAATGTTTTGTCCCTGATCTGAAGTGTAATGTCTTTTCTAAAGAGAGGTGCGTTTTTAATGTTGATCAGTTGACGATGTTTGTGACAAGCGACGCATCTGGTTTCACTTTGGCCCACACCCCAGCGTCAGCTACTAAGTTTCATAGCTTCATTACGGTGAATGTCGACGTGCACACGTTTCAACATGCCCACGTCTTTCCAGCACAGGTCTTTCCGTTTTGCCCATATCTTCTCGTCGCTGTTCGCGTAACAGAAAGACTTTGTATTTTGCACCGGCGACTGCCTGTAGAGAGTGACACTTTGTCTGTGCTGTTGATTGTACTGTGTGATTTCCACAGCTCCACATCCATTTCTAATGAAACAGGCTGTTTGGACTTTGTTAACATAACACTAGCAATATTCCTGATCCACAACACTGATTGGTAGTGTCCCCTCTCTCGACGTACTGTTCCTCCAGATGATACCTACCCCTAGATGAACTGACTCTGGCATCGCACCTGGGTGCAGTAAAAAAAAAAAAAAATTGTGCAGCTTCATTACGCCAAAAGTTGGCGAAGCTCTAAAGACCCCACTGGACACCACCTGCTCGGCACCAAACAGCAGGCAGACTCGGTTAGAGACCAGCTGGTGAACATAGTGGCGCGTTTAGCAGCTAAAGGAGCCAGCCACATTCATCAGGAGGACACAAGCACAACTCCAAATGAATGTTGTTGTTGCTCCATATCTCCTGGATAAAGTTTTGCTCTTGTGGAGCTTACTCAACACCGCTGTCCATTTCCTGTGTATTTCTTTACAGATTCGTTCATGTCTCTGTAATGCTCCGAATGCTCCGTGACGCAGACGATATTTGTTGTCCTTATTTCGGCTTTACAAGCTTGGGTAATTACACGCTCATATGCACATTTGCAGTGCATTTTTTTTTTTTTTTTTTTTTAAATTCTGTGTCACGCTGATGCACAGGATGACTTATGCTAGACCTTGTGGCCTTTCTGAACCCCTTCTGCGACCCCTTTAACCCTTTTTTTTTCTTTTCTAAAAGTCCCTCTATATTCCCACAAGTGTCTCTTGAGTCTTGTTTTGGCGCCTCTGTACCCATTCTGGATAAGTGCATGAAGCTGTGGCACCATCTGAAACAGAGGCTCTTTAATGTCTTCTGTAATGTACAACAGACATAAAACAGTCAGAATGATTCACTGTTCTTCTCTCATCTTAATGTCACTCGCAGGAAATTCGTGCCTGCATGAATCCAGCCTCATTATTACACATACACGCACACACATACAGAGAGAGAGAGTTGAAATACTGCGGGTCAAATAGTTTCAAGGCCTAATGTCTCTGCTGTCTTTTTGTACTGGAGAAACTGGGACACATATCTGTGGATGATGGAGGGCGTAGCGAATGCAGAATGAATCTCCATTCAATCCATTCACATTCTTAATAAATAGAAAATTGATGGGCGAAGGACCCAAAAAAGGAAAAAAAAAGTCAATGGCTCTTTAGTCAGAAAACAATTTATCTTTGTGTGGATGCAATTTTGAAACAGTTTAATGAGTTTAAGTGATCTGTTAAATTGCATATTACAGTAGCAATAACAATAAAAATGCAAGTAACGCATGAGATGATACTTGTCCGGACTCTGGCCTTCAGTAACCTGCTTTCACTCAGACCCAAAACAGATTTGGTAGAAATATGTGCCACAATGTGAAAGCTCGGGGAATGCATTTGTTTAATTTATTTGAGAAGGCAACACAAAGCTCATTGTTGTTTAAGACGACCCAATGGGTTTGAACCTATTTGAACCTGTATTTATACTGTACCCCTCGTCGAAAAGTTGTTTCCTGCCTCAGGAAGACACAGATCTAAAAACCGTTTACATTCAACAAGGCCCTTTTGCAAAGAACCAGTAAAAGGCTCTGTAGATGATCATTAAAAATGTTGGCAAAATACAAATTAGCTGCTTATTATGGGCCAGAGTAAGTGAAGTAATTTAAAATAATAAACGGTTAAAAAAAAAAAAGCTGAGTGTTTGTGCTACAAATTGCACCACATCACCATGGTGTGTTTTGTTTATGAGACTTTCCTGAGATGTGGCAGCTTCTCAGCCAAGTCAGACAGGATTAGTTTGATGATCGGTTCTCTAAACTTATTGAAATAAAATACGAGCATTGTAGTTCTCGTTACTCACACCTCTCCACACACCACTACTGTCTTTATCTTCTGCACCACAGCAGATGAAACCGTTACTAAATGGGACCTGCCAACAGTAAGAGCTATTAACCTGAGTGTGACCCCTGCCTCTGTTTTACAAGATGCGGCTTCACTCGCGCGCACACTCTCTGTGCCACGTTGCCAAGTCTGATGAATGGCAGCAATTAGGACTTTATAGAGCAGCTTTATGGACATGCTGTGATTCTTAATGTCTAGGTAGTGCCTTCGCCATCTGAAGCTTTCCTGTGATGTTTCCTGATGAAGCTTTGGTCTACGTCTTAAATTGTGTTTCCTCAAAACTGCTTTAAAATTTAGAAGCAAGTCTGAAAACAATCAAGGCCGGTAATCTTCTTCTTTGCTCTTTGTTGCCTCTCCACCAGCAAAATAAGAATTTCTCAGTTTATCTTCACTTAAAGTGAACCGAAGTATTGCCGTTTAAGTCTCGGTGTTTCATATTTAGCGCAGCGTGGTGTCTCTGCAAAGAAAGATTTTCTAAAATATTTTTCTGGTTTCTGGTTCTACTTTTGCACAAGCTCTGAGTATAAACATGTCAAGATGGTAAATAAAGCGTGTGATACGTCTGATAAAATGCCAACACTTTGGTGCAGTGTAAACTGCCTCCCCACATCACAGAAAAACCACAGGCACACACACACACACACACACACACACACACACACACACACACCAAAGCTATGGATTATATGTGTGTATTGACATTGGCATTGCAGCGTGTTTGTTCTCCCGTTTTTATCTGCATTTCAGTTCTTTGTTACTCCGTAAAGAAAGGCTTTGGTTTTAAGAAAATATTTTGACATAAAATAAATCTCTACCATTTCCAGTGGGAGATTTGATTGTTTCAGCAAGCGGTGATACAACAAGGAAAACTATAATATAAGCAGGGAAGCAGAACACAAAAACACTTGTGAATGTGCTTGACTGCTGTTGTTTCTCTATAAATGTTTCAGTTTGACATGTTGGTGAACTTGTTACCTCAGATAAAAGATGCTTGGTGTGGGGGGAAAACGACAGTGTTGCAATCTTGCCCTGCTCTGTTCAGCGTCAACACTCTTGAATAGCTGTGTATAAATGTGTGTGTGGTTTAAATTCCTGGTGTGGGGATGGACTCTCACTCCTGGTCCGGGTCTTCCGTCGGTGCTGCTGGAGGTTACTGGTGCTTCTGTCTATAACCCGCTACAGGCGTAAGCTGGGATGAGACCACGCAACGCTTACGTCTTTTTAAATGATCACTGTGTCAGATTAGGTGATCGCGGTGACCGTCACACTATAATTTGTCTCCTGACCAACCATGGCTTGCCCGGGATCAGAAACGTCAACCATCACGGTGTAATGGAGCACGTCATAGACAATGTCAAAGTAGGCGACGCAAGGCTTGTTTACCCCGGTTGGACCAGTCAGAGCTTTGTAGGTGGGATCAAGGATGTGGATGTCCTCTCCCTGCATAGTTAGCTACGTATGTCCTATGTGCGTTAACGACGGGAACGGAAAACTGGTGACAAGCGTTGATGAGATCGACACAGCGTACAAGTCGTTGCAAGCGCACGCGCGTACGTAAATCTCCTAAACGGACGTATTTATTTGATCGGAGAACGCGTTTACATGCACTGTGGTAACCTGGCTGCTCTAAACCTGTGGAGTTAAAGGAAATGGCAATCCGGTCTGATTTTCTGGCTATTGCGAAACTTCCAAGATGCGGAATCTGTTGTGCCCCCCCTCCCTCCCAGTAGACACCACGTTGTCATGTCTGAGCGAACGGCTTCAGTGCCTTGCTCGAGGGCCCACTGACAGCGTTAGCTAAAGCAGGAAATTGACTCAGCCATATGTTAGCAGTCAGAGGCATTCTTTCGAATCTGAACCTGATGACACTAACGCCGCTTTCTTTAAAGTGCATTGACTCTGATCAAACGTACTGCGTAACGGTGCTACAAGCAGCAGCGCAGTTACACAGCACTAGAACTGATCTCACGTGAACTTGTTCAGGTGGACCAGGGCACAGACGCTGTCTTCAAACCTACACCTGGATTTGGAAAATGTGATCATGTCTCACAATGTTTAGACTCAAATGTAAAAGCACAGCGAGTGTGAAAACATTCTAATTCTCGTTTACTTTCTCCAACTATTATTTAGCAGTTGATTCCGAGATCCACACCGACTACAGGCCAACTTGTTCAGCCCCTTCTAGAGTTATTTATTGATTTTATTGTGTCTTTATTATGTTATTGAGATGCTATTGAGTGTGCGTGTGTGTGTATCCTTACTATTGCTATGTATACCTTGGTCCTGCTGGGCATGAATAAAGCTACTGAAATTAATTGAAAATGAAAGCGTTGTTACAAACACTGGTTTTTGGTTTACAAACAGCTTCACATACAGTAGGTTAATATCCCTCTATGTCTCTCTCTCTCTCTCTCTCTCTCTCTGCAGGGTGCTGGCCAGGAGAAGTTGGGCATCTACATCAAGTCTGTTGTCAAAGGAGGAGCAGCTGACATGGTGAGTACAAACGCTAAAACCGGAACTGAGACAGAGGATGATGAGGAAGAACGTGACTCAAACTGTGGCGCGTGTTTGTGTTTCCACAGGACGGTCGTTTGGCTGCAGGTGACCAGCTGTTGAGTGTGGACGGGCGCAGTCTGGTCGGCCTATCGCAAGAGAGGTAAAAACAAAAAAAAGAGTTTGGTTTGGTGCTGGTATTTTTAAGTTCTCTAAACATTCGGCAGTCTCAGTTTGTCAAAGAACAAAGAAAACAAACAAACAACAAAAACCTCATGGCCTCAGGGCCCAGAAATCAATTAATGAGACGCTAACTAAATGTCCTCTTATGTTAATTTCCATTTGCAAAAATAGAAATGGGAAATTCCCATCTGACACGTTTAGATCATAATGAAAATGAAATAAAAAAATCCAGTGATCCAGCTCAGAAAAACAAGGGAGGAAAACTGGGTGCATATGGTATTTTTCTCTTTATATATTCAACCACCCACCGCGAGTTATTTTTGGTCATGGGATGATGAAACTCAATTTTAATTTGATTTTGAGGGTTGGAAGCATTTGAAAAGTACGTCATCATGCTGACGCGAGATCAGATAACTGCATCTTCGGTACCTCGGGGTTGAGACACCTTGAGGCTCTTGCACGGAGGCAGTTGCGTCCAATTTGTCCTCGTAAAAAGACAGAATATCCAACGTGTCTGGAACGCACAGCACGCGCAGAAATAGATTGTGTGTGTGTGTGTGTGTTTTGGAAACTGCAGTGAAGTTCTCAGTGGCTAACGCCCCACTTTGATTAATCTAGTTATTCCTCTCGCTCAGCATGTGCAGGCCTGATGTTAAGTGTTATTGTTCACTGTGTGTGTGTGTGTGTGTGTGTGTGTGTGTGTGTGTGTGTGTGTGTGTGTGTGTGTGTGTGTGTGTGTGTGTGTGTGTGTGTGTGTGTGTGTGTGTGTGTGTCACCCAAGAGTCAAACTGGATTTACAAATAATTTGTTGAATTGCTTTAGCGTGCAGGTAGCACGTGGGATGGGTTTATCGTTCAGTAACAGCATCGTCTGATAACTTTTCATGTGAGTTTTTGGAACTTTTTGGCAATGGCATCGTACCACAGTCATCTCCTACAGTCTCCACCCAGCAGGTTGAGGTTTAAGTATGATTCGCAGCCTTAAGGTCTCGTTTATGTGTGGGGTTTTTTTTTTTTGCTTTTTTTTGTTTTGTTTTTGTTTTTGTTTTTAACAAAAAAAAGAAGAAGAAAAAACTACAGCTAAACCACGTGATATTTCCAAATTTGGATTTTGAGCCTGTTCTCTCAGCATCAAACAGTTGGCGTTACATTCCCAAGAGTTCCATCCAATCAGAGACACGCGGCTCATCGCCCTCGTGTGATCTGCCCCTTCAGCTATTTAAACATGTGGCCGTTACAGAAAATAACATAGGTAGTGTGTGTGTGTGTGTGTGTGTGTGTGTGTGTGTGTGGTTGTGTGTGGTTGTGTGTGCGTGCGCACAACACAGCAGGATTGTACCCAAATTAGAGCGAAGTGAGTCTCTGGCAATGACAAATATAATCCCTGCCTCAGCTGGTTCATAATAAAGGTCTTGTAGCTCATTTTTCTGCTTGTCGGTATGCCAGGAAACAGAAACGTTACCAGTGATTTTAATCAACTTAATGACTAAAAATGGTGATTTTTGTCTTTTGTGCACTCTTACTAAATATCTGCAGCAGAGCTGAAACCTTTAGACGATTAACAGAAAATGCATTGGCAGCCATTCTGATAGTTGCTTATTCGTTTGAGTCGGTTTTCAAGCATAAAAGTCCAGAACTTTCTGGTCACGATGTCGTGTGTTTTTGAGTTAGGAAACATCTACTGCTGTGGGGAAGTTTTCTGCTTTCGGGATTTTATTTTATTTCTTTAAATTAATAAAGCCAGTGACGATCACTGCATCACCACTGAATGAACAAATGTGCTGGACACAACATTTACTGTATGTAATCGTTCGACTTCATGTCAATCTACTGAGAATTAAGAAACCATTAAGTACTTAAATAGGCACCGGGTATCATTCAGTCCACATAATGAGGTACTCAGTGCTCAGACCGCTCCTAAAAAAAAACAGTATCATCGGTAAAACTTAAAAGTTGATTGAAAAGCTTCAAGTTTGAATCCGTAGTCGTTTCAAAGCCCGACCGCAGCAACATTACAATAGGACGGAGGAAAAAACATAACACAAGCTGTCACTTCAGTTCTGTCTCTTCGGCGTCTGGTAGTCCACTAAAAAGGACTCGTTACTGCTAATTACTGAAGTAAATGTAAGTCTGTGATATGGCAACTGTAGGATATTTTTTTTTTTTTTTGGTTCCATCTTTATGTCAGTCTTTATGTTAGAATTTATAATTAAAGATGAAAACAAATTTACTCAAGTGCTTACAAAACCACAAAAGAATGAGTCATTGTTAAATACAGATTATAGAACTTTTCAGCCGAGCGACTACTGATTCATTCAGATTTTTATTTATGTGTTTAAGCGTTATGTTTTTTGGCATGCTCCCTTTAGTGACAGCGTAGACTCTGCTTTGTGGTTGCATATAGTTGTATTCTAATATGACTCACTCATCTCCGAGTAGTCCTTGTGGTTTACTACGTTGCCCGATATTTATGACGGGATTTCCCTCCAGACCTACCAGACTGAACCACTCGTCGGTTTAGGTTTCATTTGATTTATAAGCTGGGTTTTGAAACACCTTCAGCACCGTGTGCCGGGGACATTTACACGAATTCAGGCTTATGTTCTGATCGCTTAAAAGATAAAGATGAATTGAGCTCGTTGCAGTTAAACGTGAGATTTAAATACTCGTGTGTGTTACATCAATTCGATGCGTCCACCACAAAGAACAGTTAAAGTGTGTAAAAGCCCTTCAAGTCGTGTTTCAAGTGTGATATTCATGCTCTCTCACTCACTCTCTCTCTCTCTCTCTCTCTCTCTCCCCTCTCGCTCTCTCTCTTTGTGTTCAGGGCGGCAGAGCTGATGACCAGGACGGGCGCAGTTGTTACTTTGGAGGTCGCCAAACAGGGGGCCATTTACCACGGACTGGCTACCCTCCTCAACCAGCCGAGCCCCATGATGCCAAGAGGTGAGCACATGTGCACACACAAGAAGTTTAGTGTTTTTACTTTCGTTCATTAGTATTTCCTCCTCTTTACAGTTACTTTATACTTTTATACTCGCTACTGGTTTTATGTTTCATATTTTCAGGGTTTTGTTGAGTCTCTTGCAAGTCTGAAAAATAAATTTATGGACTAAATACAGGAACATATATATCTTCTTTTTTTTTTCTTTTCTTTTTTTTTAAATAGATGTCTGTCTGTTTTTCCTTTGTAAGAACTTAGTATCTTTCTGTCATCATACAGTGTATCTTCAGCACATAGTACAGTCCTGCTGGGGTTCTGTTTTTGTTTCTTACGATAGTGGTGGGCACCGCAGATTTCTGATAATATGCTGACCCATATTTTTTTGGAGTGTGAATTCGACGGTTGGCCAATTCTTACACATTGCCCCTGTAATGCAGTCGTCTTTTTTTCTAAATAATACCTTACTGAATGTCCTTGAACAATCAAGAACATCAAACAAAGTCTTAGATTGAAAGCCATTTTAAAAGGTCACACATGGTCATAAATTTGGCCTCTATAACCTGCAGGTTTTTGTTGTTTTGAAACAGATTTTACCAAGTTGTAATGAATGGACTATTGTTAGTTCCACTATTAGTTAATGCCGGTAATTTGGTGTTGTGGACGATGGAAGAGAAGCAGACTTGTCCAGACAGTGTGCCCTTGTTGTCTTCACTGTAGCGCAGTCAGGAGAAAGAGGAGAGAAAAAAAAAAAAAGATAGCCGACTGAAGGATATAATGAGTGTTTGTGGCCACAGCCAGCTATGTCTGTGTGCACGTCTGTGCACGAAAAGCTGCACATACGTACATTGCACAGTTTACTGTCTGTCTGGCTGTGGTGCTGGTCTTTGTCTGCTGGAATGTGACCCCTAGATTCATTAAGGAAGTCTTCTGTTGGGGGCCGGTCTGTGGTCCAGGATGACGCTTAACGGGGTGTTGCTCCCGAATTCCCTCGACCACAGTGTTTTCCAGACGGCGCAGACAGTAAAGTTTAACCACCAGGCAGTGAAGGACGCTGGTCGTTCTTTAGTAAATTTAACGTTCAGGAACTGGACGAGCGAACACGAGTGTAGATTCCAGCTGACTGAGGGCGGGAGAAGAGGAAGCAACACGAGATGCTAAGAAGGGAAAGAAACTGGTAAACTGGCTTTGGGCATTGTTGGGTGTAGAGCTGAAGCGCTTGCTCGATTAGTTGAGTCTGAGTCGACGGAAACATAATCGGCAACTAATTTGATTATTGCAAATAATCGTTGAAGTCATTTCCCAATAATTCAAGACTCTCATTTGTTAGGATTTGTTGCCTGTCTCTGTGTTATGTGATACTAAATTGAATATCTTTGTGTTTTAGAGTATTGCTTGGACAAAATGAACATTTTGAAGACTTCTTAGACGTTTTAAAAAACATTTTTCACCATTTTCTGACATTTTACAGAACAAATAACTTGCATTCAAAATGAACTGAAATTGCCAAAGATTGCGGTATAAAGAACTCTAACTCCACAGTCACAATTACAAACAGGCGATCAGCCCTTTGATGTGGGACTCTCACTCAAAACAGCGTGAGACAACTAACAGCTCCAAATAGGTCAAATCACTTATTCCCAAACATGTGTGTTGATCAAAAATCTGCAGAATAATTCAATGTGCTACAGCAGCAGCTGAGAAAATCATGACCACGTAACCAAAGGCAGAAAAATTGCAACAAAGAGTAGGAGTAGTCTCAGTTTCAAAGGGGTAGCAGTAAAGCTCAACTGTTGAATTAGCAAATTTAAAAAGATTTAAATATTAACAACATATTTATTTAGTTAGTTACTCACTTACTTACACTGTCTCACTTTCATCTCTCACAGCATCGGACCGAGGCCGTGAGAAGAACGGGAAAATGCGACCAAAGAGCGAAGGCTTTGAGTTGTACAACAGCTCGGTGCAGAACGGCTCTCCAGAGAGTCCGCAGGCGGGCTGGGACTGTTACCCCGAACCAAAGAAGATGAGCGGCGAAGACCGGCTTCTCAAGAACCGAGCCGACCACCGCTCCAGCCCCAACGTGGCCAGTAAGCCCTCCTCCTTACCGAGATTTTATTTTCATTCACGTAACCTTCATGGACTTGTCCAGTCTGTCTTCTGCTCACATACGCATTCAAGTAGTCAGTTTTTCATCATATGCGGTGCACTGCACCAGCATGAAATAGCTTTAAATCCAGCTGTCAGCGTTGTGGCCAGTTCATCTTACCGGTTAAATTCAGTATGGGAACATTTCCCTGTTTTCCCTTTTGTTACTTATATTCTTTTAAATTTGAAGTGGGACCTTCTAATCAGAGCATTTGAGAAAAATATTTGAAACTTCTGTGTCAATCAGCCATTGCACCACACCTGTTTGTTGCATTCGACCACTTCTATAACAAACCAGTACTTCATTCATTCATCACAAGATTGGGGGTTGTGACATGAGCTTAATAACACAAAATCTTAATGGAAATTACTCCAGCAGCCTAGATGAGATGTAAAAAGTGAAAAGTATCCATGGTAAACAAGTCAATGGGATTAGACTTGACCTAAAACTAAACTGGTGTTATTCTTTGACTACTGCACCCTGGTGTGGAAACACAGTGCCGTGATACTGTTTGGTAATATTTCTGGGTCTAGAAAAAGTCTTTTACTGAAGCTAATGAAGGTCTGAAGCGTTTTGAAAGCTCCATTCTTAAAAAAAATCATCTCAAAAACTACTTTCAGCACCCATTACAGGCAATGGGGTAATTCATTGGTTAACACGGCATATTGTTTGATTTATTTGTTAAAGCTCCTCCTGAACTAAAAGGACTTCCTCTCCTCTCCCTTCTTCAGATCAGGGCCAGAGTCCCGCAGGCAAAGCGGTTTACCCCGGAGGACCTGGCACTAAGATCACCTCCGTCTCCACCGGCAACCTGTGTGCGGATGTAAGTAAACTGTGCGATTGAAGCCGGTGGCAACTTAATGAGGAATGTTTCAGCAGACTGGATGAAAGTGGAGTGACGCTAACACTCGAGGAGACACAGTATCTAGACCAGAGATGAGAAATGATTTTTCTTTCGCTGCCCCCAGAGTATTGAGGTTTTTATCCCAACCAGCTCCTGACAGGTCAGCACCTGTTCATTGTTTGGAAGGCGTCCCAATAGTAACTCTTAATTTCTTGTTCTTATTCATCAGGATGAGCCCTCCCCTCCCCGTCCAGAGGCCTACCCCATCCCCACCCAGACCTACCCCAGGGAGTACTTCACCATCCCGGCCTCCAAGAGCCAGGATCGGGTAGTGGGTCCTGGGCAGGGCCCCTCACAGCACTGGCAGGGCATGGAGGACAGAGAACGCCTCGCCGTGGTGGACAACATCCACAATAGCATGCAGGTAGAGCAGCAGTGGATACCGACTAGTAGAAGCCACTACTTCAGTACGATCAGAACATACCTGAAATACCATCACATTTTAAAAGTTAGGCAGAGTCTGGCAAAGTCGGGGGCATATAGATGCATATACATCTGTATTTTTCAACTTGCTTACTTTATTTATTGTATAAGTCAGTAGATTTTGTTGTTTTTGTTATTTTTCCTCAGCCAATTTTTAGAAAACAGCTTCTCTGAACTCAAACAAAACAAAAAAAAACCCTTGGAGAAGCCATGGAAGGTCTAAAACTTTCAAGTCATCTACCTCTCGCTCCCTCTCTCCTCTCTTCTTAGCGGGTCAACCACTCTCAGGAGGAGCTGTACCCCCCGCCAGGAGGTCTGAGGCCAGACGAGCGCATGCAGCCACACTACCAACAGGACTACCAGCATCGGGACCTGGACTACCAACACAGAGACCTTGACTACCAGAGAGGTCCACCAGGAGGTAAGAGAGGCCAAAAGAAGCAAATTACAGAGGACGAAAAGCCCGAGAGTTTAGATAAAGGACGACAGACAGAGATGGGGGATTGACTACTCAGGTTATGGAATAGCTTGGCGGTTACCAACATCATAATGTTTCTCTAAATGTAATCAAATTTGCTATTTGCATTGGATGATATAATACTTTATGTAGTAATTGATATATTACCAAGCAGAAAACTTACTTTTAATCCTGCACAGTTACTTATACTGAGTTGATTTTGTTGCAACGTTCAGACCTTCACAGAGGAAAATCTGAAAATTCAACCTCCTCAGCCGATCAAAGCTTTTGATCTTTAACTTTTTTCTTTCTTTTTGTTAAGAAATTCTAATAGGTTAAGTCTCTCTAATTAATGGGTTACATGGAAACCTTGAGTGCAGAGGTCAGACCGGTCGGTGAACGAACCGAGGAAAACACCACCACTCCTTTAGCTTTGATGCAAAATATTTATCTCCCAGACGTTTGCTTTTTGCCCGGAGAGATTAAATGTCACTTGAGTGTATGTGAAGTCCACTGCCAAAACACTGGAGTTAAAAAATACATCTCTCTGTGCATACAGAAGACTGAGATCACGAAAATACATTTAATAATACAACCTGCTACTGAAAACGGGTAAAAACAAAACCAAAAAAAATGCAAAGGTTTGCGTAGGGAATGCTATACGAGTGAATCACAGGCTTGTCGTGGGAAGAATTGAACTTTGACAGTGTCCGCTCGTGTCCGCAGGCGTGGGAGGTCCTGACCACTGGGCCCCTCAGCCGCAGGTGTCCTCCTCGTTGGAGTCATCCACATCTAGCCAGGAGCACCTCAACTTCTCAGCCTCCTCCTCCTCCTCCAACAAGACCCAGAACCAGAAGACCGGGCCGGGCCGATGGAAGACGCCCAACGCCCCTCACGCTGTGCCGCCACATTCGGCCCAGCCGCCATCCCGCTCGGATCTTCCCCCTCCTCCGCCACCGCCGCCAGCTCCTTACCCCGACGCCTACGACCCCTACGACCCCCAGCCTGACCTGCCGCTCCCACCCCCTCCCTCTGCTGTCAACCCCGCAGCAGCTCAGCAGGCTGCCGACCGCAAGAAACGTGAGGAGCAGCAGCGCTGGTATGAGAAGGAAAAAGCTCGGCTGGAGGAGGAGAGGTACGGTTTCTTTTCTTTTTTCTTTTTTCTTTTGTTAAATCCTACATTGTTTGTGTGTGTGTATGTTTTGTTTTGTCGTGTGTGTTTTATTAGATATATATGTGTAATGTTACACATACAAAGGCCCATGTAGACTGATAACGAAACAGAAATAGGCCAAAGAGACTATTCCACATACGTGTTTCTGTTATTTAGCCTGCCCTCGTTAATTTAAATGAGGTGGGCAAAATAGTAGAAACACCAGTCAGTATAATACAATACAGTTTGACAGCACCAGAAACAGCCATCGAACAGCCATACAGTTGAATCAGCACCTCTCCAAAACAGTTTCAGCAAAAACCTGAACCTTCCTGCTATATGTGAATGTATTAGCTTCGGCCAGGTGTACCTAATAAACTGACAGCTGAGTTTAATATGCAGCATACAGCAAAGGAAGGAACAGGATAGGTTGTACGCACACTGAAATTTGCAAGCCACAAAGAGGGGTGTTTTTTTTTTTTTTTGATGCAAGGTTTCGCCCTAAAAGTTTTTCATCAGGCAAACATCAATGCGAACAAATAAAGGGGCCGCTCCACCTACTGTACCGTAGATTACATGATGAACAGTGTTATCAGCCAAACATTTTACTAAACACATAAAAAAAGAGAAAACGTCCTAAATATGTCCTAACTACAGGACAGTAGCCCATACAGGACATCATTTATATATTAATTTATTTATTTATTTGGCAGTACATACTTGAAGAAAAAGAACAGAGTGAAATACATGGCAAAAGAAAACCAGGAAATACTGCCATTTTTAGGCCCCTGGTGGAAACACCGTGTAACGTTTGTAACGTATGTGATTTAATCTTTGTTGCCTCACATCATTTCAAAGTTTGAGATTTTAATACAGTTACGATGAGAAATGGGTGGATCTGGTCACTGGGCCACATACTGTATGTAGAATTACTACTTCATGATCTAATCAGGTTTTATGAATATGTTTCTACTCTGTCAGTAATTATACTAGATGATGATGATGATGATGATAACAACGATGATGGTGATTATTTCCCAGGGAGAGGAAGAGGAGGGAGCAGGAGCGGAAGTTGGGTCAGATCCGGGCCAACCCCGTCATGCCCGTCCAGCCTCACAACAACGGAGGAGCCATGCCTCCTCCTCACCACCAGCCGCCTCTGGCGTCTGTGGCCCCACCCCAGCCCTACCCGCCCCCGCAGCCTCAACCCCAGCCTCCCCCATCCAGACCGGAGAAGCTCGCCACCCTGCCGCGGTCAGCTGTTCCTCCGCCTGCCAGTGCCTCCAACCCCGCCGGTAACACATCACATTCAGATCTGTCTCAGAGACTGTTCTGATACGCAAACCACCATTTCAGCTATAAATGAACTGTAACGTAATCGTAGGCATGGACACGGTGATCAGGGAGCTCCTACCGCAGCAGCAGCCGCGGACCATCGAGAGGCGAGACCTGCAGTACATCACCATCAGTAAGGAGGAGCTGACGTCCAGCGACAGTCTGTCTCCGGACCCCTGGAAGAGAGACGCCCGCGAGAAGGCCGAGAAACAGCAGCAGCTCCACATCGTGGACCTGCTGGACAAGGAGATCCAGGAGCTCCAGGTGGGCACCAATTAAAAGCACGTTACTGTATTTGCTTTCATGCTGAGAGTTACATGAGAAGTTCGACACAACTCCCATTTCTGTGCGTTATCTAAATAGCTGGAACCAGGAATTAACTTAGCACAAAGGCTGGAGATGGGTAAACTTTTTTTTTTTTTTTTTTTTTTGGTACCATCTTCTCTGCGCTTCTCCGTTTTATATCATTGTGTATTGAATATCTTTGGGTTTTGGACTGTTTGTCGGACAAAACAAGACATTTGAAGAGATAATCTAGAGCTCTGGGAAGCACTGATGGGCATTTTTCACTATTTTCTGACATTTTATGGACAAAAAAATCAATCTATTAACTGAGAAACTGAAATTCTGTTGTTAGTAAAGAGCAGAATATATGTAACATATTTGATCCTGTCATGATAATCTGGAAGCATATGGCCAGTTGTTTGAGTAAAATATTTGATTGTCCTTGCTACTTCGAAACACAGATTCCTCCAAAATGGGGAGCATATAAGTTTTGGTCAGTCACAGGGGAAGAAAGCGGAGCAGTTTCAGGAGTTCAGTTCCTAACAAACTTTATTTTCCAGGCTAAGCCGGAGCGAACAGCGGAGGAGAGCGACCGCCTCAGGAAGCTGATGCTAGAGTGGCAGTTCCAGAAACGACTGCAGGAGTCCAAGCAGAGCGACGAAGACGAGGAGGAGGAGGATGACGAGGACATGGACACCATGATGATCATGCAGAGGCTGGAGGCCGAGAAGAGAGCCAGGGTGAGACGGGTGGAGGTGGTGGCGGAGGATATTTATAGAGAGACTGGAGGAGTAGAAGCAGCGTAGATGGCGAAGGGGAAAGCCATGAGAAGAGGAGGATAAGAGTGGGAGGAAGCAGAGAGTAACAAATATAGAAGGGTACAGGAAATTGTATGTAGAGGCTGTTTTGGCAGAAATTAAACATTCTGACTTCTGTTTTTCAAGTGATACTGCCCATCGGCTCACAGTTGAGAAACAAATCTGTAGTCCTGTACACGAGGAAGGAAATCTGGCTGATGGGGGGGGGACAGACCCGCCTTTCAAATGCTCGAAGGGGAAATGGATTCCTCTGTGGCAGCACTCCCACTATGAATGTCCTGCAATGTGCATCTGCAACATGCTTCTGTCATCGCTTTGCCATGCTGAGCTGCTTAAATCGGATTGGCTGGTGGTGGGGGGGGGTTAATGCTGCATTCACATCATATGGAAATAACTGTGAGACGAGGTTCGAAGCGCGTTCAAAGATGTCACGATTGTGGTTTCTCTTTCCTACACTAAACACGTTTGCTTATTCAGTGATATGAGTTATTATCTTCAGCGCAATTTCTTTTTTCTTCCTGTAGATTTTTGTCCTTACTTTTATTCAGCATCTTTCCCATATAATGCAAATGCAGCAGAAGTGCCGTGTTGCATAGCGAGAGTGAACCATGACCGCAACGTCTCTGGTCCCCTATTTCGCCAAAGCTCTCAGTATCCCGACTGGATACTGGTGACTTATTAATTCAATAATTCTGGACAACGCCAAGGTAGAAACTGGTGCATCAATTATTCCATCTCACCTTGATTTCCATTTTTACATCGGCACACACTGTGTCGTAGTTAAAAAGCTAATGTGCAAAAGCCCAATAACCGTGGCCTTAAGAGCGTCTTCACAAGCTGACGATGCTGTTAGTTATCGTGGGTGTCGCGAGAGCGGCTTTTATGGTTGTCTAAGCACCACTCTAGCGCTAAAATGGCTTTAAGACGTCCAACTTCCTTCAGGCGAAAGTCTTGGTGGCTTTCTAAGAGTGGTTGATTTTAATCCCTATGCAGCGTTATTTTCTTCAACGTGTTAAAGTGCAACAGGCCGGGGTGAGACGTGGCCGGATTCAGCTGTGTGTCGGCAGCTGTGTGGCGGGATTGGTGGGCTGCAGTTGGGGCAAGTCTGGGACGTGTGGAAACTGTGAGGGTGTGGTTGTATATCTGTTGACGTGGGTGGTTTGGGATGATTTAAAGCACGTCATTTTCAGTTTTTTACCAGTTTACACCAAGTGATTTCTGGATGTTTTTTTTTTTTTTTTTAGTTTGTTTTTGTTTTGTTTTGTTTAGACTAATCTTCACCTCGATCTAATGTTCTAAAGTATCAAACTCCTCCTGGTTGCAAGGGGACATTCAGCATAGTTTGCGGAGGAAAAGGTCAAGTTCATTAAGCCATTAATTATTTTAGTTTATATTACGCTCAGGTGGCACATTTTCCAGAATAAAAATGTGTTGAATCAAAGCCTTATGAACAGGGTTAATGTCGGGGTCAAAGGGGGCCTAACAGTAAATTTTGCCATGGGCCCCCACACTGGTTTATTTGGCCGTGATCCTTAGATGATTGATTCGAGTAAGGAAAAAAATTTCCAAACCAAAAGTCATTTATTTGTCACATAAAAAGTAAAAATCTTAGGAAGAGTAAACCATGAAGTTGACAGGTGTGGAAGCAAAGAGACGCTAGAGTCTCTTGAAGTAATAACAATAATTAAAGATAAAACTACTGAATGTTTGCAGTGTAAGTTTAAATCTGGATTTTGTATAATTTTTTGTATACAAAGTCAGTTCAGTCGAATCGACTCGTACCTGCTCTTTTCTCTAATTAAAAGGAGTATGTTTTAATTCCCGGTTTTGAAATGAAAGCTGAGAATAGTCATGTGTAAGATGTGGTTAGGTGGTGCAGTGGTAGGACTTGGACGTGGTGGATGAAGGAGCTTTTAAGTGGCCACTAATCAGCGCAGTGGAGAAAAACAATGTTCTCACTTTACTGTTTGTCCTCCCTCTCCCTTTCCTTACTTCTATCTTATTCCTCGGTTTCTCCTTCCTCTTTCCTCCCCTCCTTTTTGCTAATTTATTTTTATCCCCTTCATACCTTCCTTTTCAGTATTCGGGTACTTTCCTTTCCTCCCTCCCTCCCTATCTCCCGTCCTTCTCTCACTCTTTATTCTCTTCTTCTTCTTCAGCAGCAGACTGCTGTCCCAGCTATCTCTGTTCTAGACTTGGTATGTTCTTCCTGTTAATGACGAGTATCCTCTCCCTGTCCTTACATCACTTCCTGTTTTCTGTCTGGGCTGCGCACCTGCCCGTGTTTCCTATCTGTCCCTCCCCACCCATCTGGACTACTGTCGTCGTTTCATATGGGGGTGGGCGGGGGGGTCGGATCGGGGTTGGAGGCAGGTCTGGGCCATGATTAGCTACAGAGCAGCCGGTCATGGAGAGGCCGTCCTGGGATGCTTGATGTTGTTTGGCTGGGGAAGCTGTCCACGTCTTTGTCCACTCAAAACAACTGCTGGGGGGGACGGCGAGTGAAGCTGCCGCTAACCAACATTAAAACACGGGTGTGTCCCAAATCATAAAGGCCACAGAAAACCAAACGGGTCCATGCTTATAGAGTAGCAGAGCTGAGGTTGGCGCGATACTTGCCAGCAGTGTTGTTTTGAGTGCATACTGAGGTGGCGCCTGCATGGCTGAATTCATCACGGGGGGCGTCCAGGTCGAGGTCCATGCATGAACGCCCTGTGAGCCCCCGGCGCCGCCTGCGCAGGGGCACGTCATAATGTTGTGGTGTCCGTGAGCCCATTCATCAATCCATCCATCCATCCATTTGTTTGTGACCAGCTGAGCCTCTTTACGTTGTCTTTTTACAGGGTCTGTTCAGCCATAATACGAAAAAAAAAAAAAAAAAAAAAAAATTCTCACTTGACTTCTAGTGTTATCCAGCCATTTGTCTTCGTTCTAGGTCTCTATGTCTGTTAAAATCCCTGAAGGTTTTACCAGCCAGGAAACCTGGTTAAAAACCAGCCAGGAAACCAAAGTCCATTGAATTCACACGCAACAGTCCACCAGACACACAGGTCTGTTTTAACCAGGTGTCTGGAATCAGTGATTATATTTACCTCAGTTCCACCCCTCAATCAGCTATCAAGGCCTTCGCAACTCTCAAGCATGATATGATATATGATATGATATGATATAATATATCAGAATTTAAATAATATATTATAAACATTTGAATAATAAAAAATAGAAGAAAACATAACCTAAGATAATAAAAGAAAATATATTTTAATTAATAATAGAAGAATTAATTACATTAAAAATGAAAAAGAAGAAACAATAAATAGAAATAAAAAATAAATCTAAAATTAAAAGTAGTTTCAAAAATAAATTTAAAAAAGATACATATATTTAGATATATTTTAGAATAGAAATAATAAATAAAAACTAATATATAAACACGGTAACACTCTGTTACTCTGGATAATACACAGAACACACAGGGAACGGTTTTAATTGGAACTGCAGTACTTTTTGCCAAAGAAGTCAAAAATTGTCGACAATTGAACAGTGATATATATATATTTATTTTATTTATTTTTATTTATTTATTTTTATTTATTTTTTTATTTTTTTTGGTAATTTGGTTGAAAGGACCCTTTAACCACCATCCAGACCAGGGAAAGGGTCTGTTTGTTTGGTGTGTCACCATATTTCACTGGGGTTGTGTTGGGATGGTTGGAATCTTTCTGCTGTAGCCTGTTAAGCTTTCAGTTACTTCAGGTACGCCTGATTTATCCTCCCTCTCCTGCTCGGCGGGGCCTTTTTAATGTTTCGTCCGCTTATGAGGAAACAAAACGAAGTGCACCTTAAGTAGCTGAAAGAAGGGGCTGTTTAATGTTTGCGCCCTGCCCTGCTCCGGTTGCTGTTGTTGCATGTCGTTGCATGTTCAGCTGTGTGTGTGTGTGTGTGTGTGTGTGTGTGTGTGTGTGTGTGTATATGTGTCTGCCTGTGCTGTGAGTTTGCAGTGCACACTGCTCCTCCCCTCGGGAGCAGTCCTGTGAGACAAATCAAACTACCTCACAATACACACAACATGTTAGTGTACATTAGTGTTGGAGCAGTTGAACAAGCCATTTGATGTGGATACGTATGCAGGGTCTGTAAATGAATGTCATGCGATTGATGTCGTACTAATTGTTTTCTTGTTTGCATGTGTGTCTGCCTTCGCGTGCCTTTTGGCATGTTCTTCCGTGTGTGTGTGTGTGTGTGTGTGTGTGTGTGTGTGTGTGTGTGCGCGTGTGATCAGTTGCAGGACGAGGAGCGACGGCGTAAGCAGCAGCTGGAGGAGATTCGCAAGCGGGAGGCGGAGGAACGAGCAAAGCAGGAGGAGGAGAGGAGGTGGAGGGAGGAGGAGAGAGCCAAACGAGAGGCAGAGGAGAAGGTCGGTGTGTCTGTCTGTGAACCTGTTGTAGCTGCGAGTTCAGAGTTAATGCAAATGAGCGATGGTAGGATGTTTAGGATGTTCGGTGAGGATATTGTAGCCGTTTGAGAGTCAGGCAGGGCAAAAAAAAAGGGATAGGGTCGGACCCAGATGAGCTGTTACAGGATAATATTCTCCCACCGAAGCTGCAAATAGCAAATTGTTCAGTATTTCCGAAAATACGCTTTCATGTGTTTTATTTATTTTCAGGCTGAAATAACCTTTGAAATACTGATCACACAGAAGACGTTCTTCTGGCGCCGGAAGCACGGAGAGGAAAAGTTACATTAAATGCCTTTTTATTGAGTTGGGTGTGTTGGTTTAGAGCAAGCTTCAACCGCACTGAGTTGAAATAAAAACAGATGGAATACACCTGGTACTGATTACACCTCGATGTATTGATCCGTTTTTAATATTTCTGCCCCGGTGAAGACCCTGTGAGGTTTAAACTTTTAGCATAATGTGCAACCTGTGTAACAGTTACCTAGTAAAATAGTTTTCACTACTGGTGCTAGGTGGGAGTTAATCAGTTTTGTTTAAGCCTCATAATTTGATATATTAAGAGTTTAGACAATGGTGTGAAGTTGAAATAACCAGCAGTGAGTTTTAGAAAGACAGTTTTATCGGTTTAAATAGACTTATTTAAAATACTGTGTAATTAATATGGTAAAATCTGTTGAAAGAGTTCAACCCTTGGGCAGTTTCCATTAATCACCTCCCGATAACGAAAACCTGTAGCATTGTGTAATCCGTTTGGCTACGTGTATCGAAACACAGTGGACATTTAAATAAAACGCCTGATTTACGTCCATGATATCAGATGTAGATGACATATGGATTTAAAAAAAAAAAAAAAAGCACCAATATCAGCTGCAACATATCGGTCTAACCCTAAAATATAAGGCAGCTTTGGAAGGTATTCAGACCCCCTCACTTGCTGCACACTTTATTGTGTTGTAGGTTCAATTTGAAGTGGATGAAATTGAGTTTTTTTTTTTTTTTTTGGGCAATTCATTCTCTACACAGTAACCCATGAATCTGGGTTCAGTTTGGAGCGCCACAGAAATGGTTAAGATAAATATAAAATAAGAACATAAGTGAATTAGAGATTTCAGTCATTGATGTGTGGGTTTACGTTCGGTTCTTCCTTGTGGGTTTTTGTGTTTAGAATCAT
Organism: Xiphias gladius; assembly: GCF_016859285.1. Lineage (NCBI taxonomy): Eukaryota > Metazoa > Chordata > Actinopteri > Istiophoriformes > Xiphiidae > Xiphias > Xiphias gladius. Next base: position 4,327,051 of record NC_053403.1, on the reverse strand, counting down.
TTGCCGAAAAAGTAAATTTAATTTAATTTTAAACAAAAATCTTACAAACGTTGAAGTGTGCAACGAGTGAAGGTGTCTGAATATTTTTGCAAAGCCACTGTACATGTTTTCAAATGCTAAATATAGGCTATTCAGGTTATTACATAATGTTCCTAAAATATGTCAAATATATAAAGTAAAGATTTATTTTTAAATGAGCAGTGGTCTTATCTGGTGTCCACCCATCCATCTCTGTCTTACGTGTCAAATCAAACAAACTCCGTGTTTTTGTCGTTGTGCTGTGTCCACTGATTTGACGGGTTATCGCCGTGATTTTCGATGCGTTTGTCCTGTGAGCTTCAGGCCTGAGCAGACCACCGGTTGTTTTAAAAAATCCGCGAGGGGCAGCGACAGAACCCGAAGCTTACACCACCGGATAGAGACGTGGTTTGCCCTTAAGATTTTAAACCACTGAAATTTAGTCACTGTTGCTCCTCGGTGAATATCCACCCTTAAAGTAATGAATCAGAAGAAAAACGTGTCTCTGAAAGGGCGAGGTTTAAATTAAATGGTAGTCAGGACACCGTTGCAGTGTTTAAGAACGTAGGTCCTACATATTTATAGTTTTTTGAGAAAGATGTTGTTTTTATGATGTTATGACTTTTTGTTATTCTGAAGCTGTTTAATGTTTATTGTAAAGATTTCCAATTGCATGTCCTCATCCTGTGCCCCCCCCCCCACCCTTTGTGATGTGTTGCTGTGTCACGTTATGTGCTCCCACCCACCTAAAGCATGGGACTCCCATCGCGTTGTTGTTGTTCTTCTTGTTGTCGGTCGTTGTCGGCCCTTGTCGGTGTGTCTCAGGAAGTTGTCTGAGTTGTTTTGGTTTTTTTTTTTTCGGGGGGGGGCGGGAGCAGTTATGATTTTTGTGAGGTTTTTATTTTATTTTATATTGTATTTTATTCAATTTCATTGTTACCATTTCCATCCAGCATCGCTTCAGACACTATGTTTAGGGAATGCTGCCCACCCTCCCACTTTTCCCAAAAAAAAACAAACCACATGCTTCATGTCCACTTCATGCACACACACGCACACAGAAAAAACAAAGCCCGCCCGCCCTCAGCCATCCATACTGTACATATTCAGAAACCCAGCCACCCACTCATTCAAAGCCACGCACCCACTAATCCCTCCCAGTTTCTTCAGATTCCAACTGGGCTGATGCAAACCATCAAAGGCAGCTGGGATACATCCCCAGCGCTAGAGATTAACGGGGCCGTTGTGTCCTTAGGGGCGATCAGGGCGAGGACGTACGAGATCGTGACCACGTTCAGCCCACAGCAGACCTTCGACACATGAAACGGACCCACAAAAAAAAATTAAAAAAAAATAAGTGAAGATGATCTAACATCAGAGGCAAGCACCCAGATTGAGCACATGTGACCCGGAGCAGCTGGTCGAGCTCCAAAACCCAGAAATCTAAGCGCATTCCGCCGGCGTAGATTCACCAGTAACGTCACCGGCCCCTGAAGTGTAGATACCAGCGCGCAGCCAATGGAGACAGGGTGGGCCGGAGGCAAAACCCTACCCACAAACCATTTAGTATAAACTGCGGGTACACAGAAAGCCAAGCACATATGGGCATACACGGTTTGAGCACACACACGCATACACCGAGCGCTGAGGGAAGGGGAGATGGTGGTGGACAGGGTGGTCTAGGGAGCAGGCTTTTAGGTGGCCCGGACCAGGCGGATCAGGTTCTTCTTCCAGTATCTTGTCAGGTTCTTGTCAGTTTGGTGGACTTGTTAGGCTGGTCAGTGAATAGATTTTCTTGGTTTGGTTCGTTGACAAATTGTTAATATACTTATAAGACTAGAAATCTCAGACTTTGCAAGGGACAGAACAGCACAGTCCTGGACTTGTTTCCACCGTTGCCCCTAGTGTCTGTACAAGATCCGGTCAAGTGTAGGAGGAACTGGTCTTATCAGCGTTGACTGGTGGATGTGGCGACAGCACGTTAGAACAAGTCCAGCTCATGGGCATCGTTTATGAGTTGTTTTGAATTTTTTTTTTAAATGTATTGTTACATGTAATCAGGAGATGATTTCAAATGGCATGCTTAAATGGATTCCCTCCAAAAATGATGTGCTGTGTAGAATTGGTGTAGAGGAGGCTAAGGCAGACGTGGCCGTGGTTCCTAGAGCTGTCTCCTCTCACAAACCAGAGAAACAAGTCTAACAAATCATGAAGATAAACAGATGAAAAGTGACTTTTTTCCCCCTCGTAAATGTCCGACAACATTAGAGCTAAAACAAATTGACGATTATATTTCCAATATTCCAAAAGCAGACTTGAAATGGAATTAAGCCAGTTTTATAAAGGAGAGCCCTGATCTAGGACTCTGTGCATCAGTTCTGTCAGACTTGGTAGACATCGTGGACTAAGACGGACCAAATCTTTGTTTATTGTAGGGCGGCCCAGTTAGAGCAGGTCTAACGAAGCCCAGGTTTAGTTTGTCTCAGAGTCTTGTCAGTCTGGTAGACAGTTGTCTCAACAGATGTGGTTTCACCTGTGGTGGAAGCAGTGCAGTGGTGCTTGTCGTCAAATAGAAAGCCCAGCTGTAGTCTGCAGCTGATTAGCCAGTTAGTGTCCGTTACTGAGGTGAGAACCAATGAGAGTGGAGCGTACTAACAGGTTGTCCCTCCCCTAGAGGAGACAGGAGGAGGAGTACTACACTCGCCTGGAGGCCGAGCGGCGCCGGCAGCACGAGGAGGCCGAGAGAAAGCTGCTGACGCCCGACGAGCCGGCCGGTCTGTATCGGCCCCCGCTGCCCCGGGATTACCAACCCCCCGCCCCCCACAACCCTACTAACACCCCCCCGCCCCCCCCACAGAGAAACACCTCCTACCTCAAAACCCAGGTCGCCTCCCCCGACACGCTCTACACCGCCAAGTTTGTCTCCTACGCGGGCGATGAGGAAAACGAGGAGGAAGGCAAGGAAGCCCCCCGAGCAGGGAGTGGCGGCGGCGGGCAGTCAGGTCAGGTGAAGCTGTCGGCGACCCGGAAGTCGTACGGCGACCTCCCGGCCGCCGCCTCGCCAAATCACAGCAGGCCTCAGCCGCCGCCCACTGCGCGCAAGCCCCGTCCTCTTTCTGACGGCATCTTCCTGTCTGGCTCGTTCCAGCCGCCAGTCAACAACTCCAACAGTACAGGTCCCCCCCTTCCTGCCAAACCCAGCTCCATCCCCCCAGGAGGCTTTAAAGGTAGACCCAGGGAGAGGAGAGAGGAGTCAGGCTCGCCACAGCGCCCTCTACAGCTCCCATACCTCCCTCTCATTCATTCGTCTCTTCATTTACTACCCACTCCTTCATGGTTTAGTGCTATTTTGTGTTTCTTTTCGACCTCGTTTTTCAGTAGAGAGGTGTTCTGCCTTTTCATTTCCACCGTCTACTTTTTTCCTCCTTTTATATGTTTGTCCAAATTTTTTTTTTGTCGTCAATCAGTCCCTTCATTTATCCCTTTATGTTCGTTATTTTATATGTGAGGATTTCCCTCCCTTTCCTCAAGCCAATCAGATCGTATTTGTTTTGTATATTTTTTTTTTTAATGTTGGTTTGTTTGAACACCTCCTCCTGTCCCCAGTAAAAAAATTTTTTTCCCCCCCTCATCTTCCTCCAATCACACACCCCTCCTCGATCAGCAGTAGCGAACAGAAAAAGCAATCGATAATCACGCCACCACTTTTTGCTGCAGATTGAAACCCATCAGAGCCAATCATAGTACTGTTGGTGTTGTCGCTCGCCGCCTCCTTTGTGTCTGGTTGGTTGCTGCTTGGGACGGGGGGGCGAGGCCAGCCATCGGTTTGCCCGCCTGCCCCAATTCCTGCCCCGTGGCTCTGCTTAGCGGTGTTGGCTTTAAAGGGAAAGGAGACACACCATTGGCTTTACGCACCCATCAATCACCCGACTAAAAAGAATCAGCTCCCATTTCCACAACATCAACATGCAAAAATGCAGACAGCAGCAGTGTGTTGAGTGAAAGGGCTCTTCTTTGTCTGTGGCTGTTTAAAAGGCTCCTTCTGGTTTAAATCTTCCTGTCAACGAGCTGGATCAAATTTAGAGCTTCTGTATAACTCAGTCTGCTCAGACCACAGCGACACCTAGTGGCAGCTATTTGTTAAAGCCGCTTGTATTCAAGATTTCAAAGGTCATGCTCGGGTCATGGTTCCTTCCGAAAGAAACTTATTAATCATGAGGTTACAAGTGGCCTTTCTTAACGCAGATCAAATGTTAAACAGATTGGCTGTTTTTCTTGGTTCAGCCTGTGTCAAATGGTTTGTCAAGATATGCATCTTTTTTTTTTTTCTTCTTCAGAAAGCCTCATTGTTGGAAAGCGATATCTAGCAACACCAGAGGGGTCAAGCTGCAGTCAGTTGGCAGCCGTGTTGAACCTCTTGCTCCGAAAATATGCCTTCATAACTGTACCCAGACACACTTTCTGTGAAAAACCAGCAATGTTATATTTTCAAAATGAGACAAAGAAACGGTAATAATAATTAAATTGTGCTTTAGTTTAACTTACTAGTTATCAACCTCCATGGACATGACCTTTACGACAGGTCCCAGGTAAATCTAAGGAGCTGCAAGATGAAAAAAATACAAACCAGCAAACAACAAAATACTAAGTTCAATCATAGATCCAAACATAAACACAGATTTCAATCATTACACCCAACACTATGCAATATATATATATATAAATAATCTCAGATTCTCTGCTGGTGTCAAATGAATGAGGACAAGACTGACTTCTGTACCTCGATACTGCTTTTGGTATCGACTACTGAATTGTGTCTGTGGCAGAGAGTATAAAGCTTTCAAATACTGAGACGTCTGGTCAAATTTCTAATATTGTTTGTGTGTTCCTTGATCAGATCCAGTTCCTGATTTAATTCAAAACCTTGCCAATTGTAGACAGTTTTTTTAAAGCTAAATTCTCATCCAAATGTTTCTGCTTAGACGTCTGACATCTGAGAACTACGGCTTTGTTTGGTAAAATAAAATGTTGATAATTATCAAAGCAAGGCTCCAAAAAAAATATGGTCTTGGTACCGGTACAGAAACTCCAGTAACGTTATACAGTACCAGCGCAGAAATTATGTGAAATAATGCAGAGCTTCAGTGATACATGGTCACACGCAGACATGAGTTATCAGCAGCAAAAACGTTTGGTCTAACTCTCCCTCATCGGGGCTCAGCGACGCTGTAAATGTGTGCAGTTTGAAGATCCACAGGCAAAAACAGAGCTTCAAATGCAGCACAGCGTGAAGGTCGTCACAACCTGAGGTCCAGGAGCCAGCTGCCTTCACTTTCACCATAAACCTCCTCCATCCCTGCCGCTCATTAAACACTTAAAACCCATCCAGGACCTCACGGGAACTCTGTGTTGCATTATTGTCACTCAAATTCAGGAGAAAAAAAAAAAAACAACCCAAAAACATCCCACTAACGTCCCACTACCTACCCCAAACCCACCCATCCCACCCCCCTCAGAAAGAAAATCTGCATGTTTCACCACCCTGCCACACACACACACACACACACACACATACATGCATCATAAACTCCAAACACTGCACTCTGGCTGCCAGGAGCTCACCCCAGTAACCGGCTTGATGTCTATTGCTTTTTACTGCCTGTGCGTAGCATCCACCAGGCTGCACCCTGCTGCCTTTATTAATTTTTGTCTCTGCTTCCTTTTCCCCACTTTGTCTGTCTCCTGTTGGTTTGTCCGTTAATTTGCCCCACCCCAACTGCTCTGTCCCCCCTCGTATGTGCTTTGTCGTCTGCCTGTCTCGGCTCTGTCAGCCGACCCGGCTGTCCTTCATTTCGCCTGTCAGTCTGTGTCTCTGCCGTAGCTGTGACGCCGTCTAACGCTGCAGCTTTACTAAACCTTACTATACAACCCCTCACAGGGCTCTGCGGCAGGTTCAGGTGACCAAACGGCACCTGAGTCTCTGGCTCCCCTGACATTATGACTCTCCGAGTGTATTCGATGAGTGTGATTTGTTCAGCTGGCAGCTCCAGAAACCCAAGTCTGACTTTAATAAAAATGCGGCCCCCTCTCGAAACGGAGATATTTTTGAAATCAGAATAAAACCGCAAGAAAAACAGTACTGATGCTAGTTTGCCTCAGAAGGTGCACGAACTGGAGAAAGCTACAAAGGAAGGACAAATTCACCGATTCCCCAGAGATGGCAGTTCGAACAAAAACTGTGCACTGGTACAGAAAAACAAAAAGCTGAGGTTTTTATCATCCACTGGCCTCCAAGATAACTCCACCAGAGTAAAAGAAAAACATTCACTACCTTTGACAGCCCATGAAAAGCCAGAGGATGACTTTATGCGAATCTGAGGAATTTTCAGTGGCGGTGCCAGAAGTATAATTTTCCATCTCTTTTGGCTCCACGGAGGAATGTAACTGGCCTCGAACGAGGGTTGCTCCTCCGTGGTCACTTTGTTCTCTGCCAGTTTGTGTTTATGTGGTTTGGGCTGAAGTAGGGCCCTTCTTGATCCCGTACCAAACTACACTTTAGAGCTCTCTCTGCTTTCGCTCTATAAACCCTCAACCCCCTCCCCCAAAAAAAAGGGGGGGAAAAAAAAGAGCCCCGGAGCTGCCAGCTGGAGGAATCCATCTGGGTTCACAGCCTGTCACAGTGTCTGCATCTGAACTGTACCAGCCCCCCCTCTCCCTCATTTTTATTTCATCTGAAACACAAGACCAATATACATCTGGATTCCGAGTTGTGTTTTTTGAAAGACAACCAAGCAGAGTTGAGACTGGATGTCTAATGTCTAAGTCCCGGGTTGTCCCTGGGTCAGCACCTGCTGTCATCTGGTAGGATCCAACCACTGTTTCTAATAATTAGCACAACAGGAGAGAAGTACTCGACTTCACTGTTTGGATCCAGAGTTTCCTTACAGCCCCTTTTTGTCCATTACTGTACCATGAAGAGAGTCTGCAGGGTTTTATTCTCTCAATTTAAACACAGAGCTCTGATTAGTTCCTGCTTTTTGGCTGAAAGTGTTTTCACAGGTGAAATGAGATTTTGTAGCACGCAGGATACGGCTGGTGGGTTTTTTTTTCTTTTCTTTAATATATTTTTCTGACTGTCAGCAAATCCCATGAAAAGACCAAAACCAACAATGCGTTAGTCCATCTCTCAGTATTTCTCTAGTCTGTCTGCGGCACTCGGCCCCGAGCCGATGGGTTCCTGCTCACAAACAAATGTATATTGTCATTTCTAAAGAAACGCTCTACAAGGCGATTTCCTGAAAAAGCTGGTTCTTAGGAAACGTTAGTCAAACAGGAGGAAACGCCGCAGCTGCGGATTAATACACATTTGTTGCAACAGCACAGTGATTTCCAACCAGAGGTTACGCAGCAGGAGGAGGAGGAGGATGATGATGAAGCTCGGATTAATTTTAAAAAATAGAAATGATGAGGATGTAGGAAAAATATCCACAATGTGTTTGGAAGGGAAATGAACACAGACAAGATAATAAATTGGTGTTTCGCTGATGTTTAGACCAAGCGCTAACATCACCACTTGTAAACCCATATAGTTGATGGGGTTAAGTAACATCTGGTTTAAAGTGGGTTCAAAAGAACAGGCGGTGGACGTGCTGGGCGATGTCGGTAAAGAGGCGCTGGAGCTCGTTCGTCAGACAAAAAAGGCGGGGCACCTCTGACCTGCTGTGGTGAGACGGTTTATGTGGTTGGTTTTGGTCTTTCTGTGACATTGGTTGATGTTCTGCATTTGACAGAAATTTGGAACGTCGCCTGCTGATTGCAGGTTTTTTTTTTATTCAAGCCAAAGCATTTACTGATAAACACCTCTTTAACCAGCAGGGAGGAACTCATCTTTTTTCTTCCTTGTGGTAGTGTTTGTTTGGAAAATAAAAATCTGCCGACTCTTGGGTCAAATAGTTGCGAAGCGCTCGGACAAGCACTTGGCCCGCACAAAGCTGCAGTTTGGAAAGACACAGGGACACATGAGCCAACTGTTTAACGTCTACTTTGGGGTCAGAGGTTGGGGTCACACTCTCTGGCTTTGACCGAGCCCTATATCATCCCTCTCTCGTTTCTTCTTTTTCAAAAATACACCTCTGCACTTGGCTTTGAATTAGATCTTAAATTTGTGGATTGGTTTGATTCTGACTGTACGGTCATTTCTTGGACTGTATTGACCCACCAAATTCATATGTATTGGCTTGTGAGGACTTAACGAAGACAGTAGCACCCCGGGGCTCCAGACCATCAGCAGTAAAGGCCAGAGGTGTTTGACGGTGACCTCGGCCTCAGATCCAACCTGACACTTCCACAGACCATTTTGCTGCTTTGGAATGGCCCTTTAACAGCTTTTCTTTTCTTTTTTTTTAACGCTCTCTTCTTTCTCTTTTCTCGGCTCGCTGCTCTAGTTTAATGAGATCTGATGGTTTTTCTGCCGAATGCTTTTCCAGAACTCGTTCCCTTCCTTCCTTCCTTCCTTCCTTCCTTCCTTCTGCTTAGGCTGGTCTGTGAGAAATGAAGTGATGTCGACCCCAGAAGCTGCTGGGTTGCTGGTGGCCATGATACTGTTTGAAACCATCAGTTATCTTAAAATTTTTAGCTTTTTCCCCAAGTCTCTATGTTTGTAAGTACAGTAACTGTGTACCTAACTTTTTAGAAGAAACTATTACGACGGAATGAAAGTCAAAACACCGGACAGCTTGTCAGCCGTCACCCAGCAGCTTCTGTCCCACACGTTTTTTTTATCGGATAACACGACCTGCGTCTGAACCATGCTGACTCATGACTTTTCACTGCTCTGTCTGTCTGCTGTGTGACTCCTGACCCCCGGACAGGATTTAACTCGTACACTGGAAACTTGGCAGGAGTTGTAGGATCAGGAGAAGTCTACAAGGAACCGCGAGACAAATGGACGAAGAGGTAAGTCTTTCCGCTGGACAAGTCCCTACAGTATTAATTGTCTGGGGGGGTTTGGTAATACAGCACCGTACCAACGCTTGACAGATGCTGTCAGTAATACTCTCTCAATTGTAATGAGGAAGTTTAAAAAGCAGCGCGGGCGAAACGTGGTGTACCAGCGTGGGGCTCGACGCACGGCTTTAGTCGCCAAGGCGCAGTTCTTCTTTTAAAAATCACAACTTGAGGAAGGAGACGGAACCCGGATTTTTACGTGAGAAGGTGTTACTCAGCTTTAAATCCTTACACGTCACGCCCGTTTCGTCAACAGTAAGAGACGGATGTTTTCACCCTCCTCTGTGAAGACCCTAAAATACAAGCTACGTGTCTCAGGTGGTAGTTCACTGGCAATGCGTGTTTTTTTTCCCCCACCATCCCTTATATTTGAACATGTTGTTTACCTGTATAGGCTCACGCTTTGAACTGATGAAACTGATTTAAAATATATACTAATCTTTATAGTATATTGTTTTGCTGTTCTCTATAAATTAATGTGTGTATTGTGTACAAACAGAGAATAATGCGAAACCTGCGCCGGGGGACGTCAATCGAACTGCAACTTTAAAATGCCAAGCGATTAAACTTAACAACATTCAGTAGTTTTTTTTTTTTTTATTCCTTAGGTTTTCATTGAGCCGCTTCAGCTCCATCTATTATAAATTTTTTTATAGCTATGAGCAGCTCCTGCATTTCCTTGTTGCGTTGCATTGTGGGACGGTATCCATCAAGAGCACACATTTAAAAATGAAGGTGTGCACACTCACTTAACCTGCTCAGTTTGTGGTATGGATTCGGGACACAACCGTGATCACCAAAGTGTCAAGGTAGAGACGTCACAGGTTGGACCAAATCTCAACACACCAGCTCCGTATATTTCCAGGGTATCTGCAGGTCTTTATTTAATTCAACAAAAAGTCCTCAGTTTAATTTATAAAAGTCTTCAATATTTCCTCCTGCTTGCCATAGCAAGTCGTGTTAGTTATCAAATGCTTTCGTCATACGCCCAAAAAACTAAAGTAAAAGTGGGATTGGCGGGACAGTGGATTTCGCTGCAGGACGTGGTTCTGTCTGAAACTCATCATCTCCTGCTAGACAAGTGTCGACTTCAGCAAAAACTGATGTGAACTTAAAGGAAAGAATCATTTTAAATGTCTTTTCGCGTTGGGAGCATGTTGTGGTAATTTAATTAAATGTATCCTTGGGAATTCTTCCTACATGCTGCTGGGAAGCACCGAAACAATGTGACTTAGTAATGCTGTAGGCCACGTCTTCCATACTAGTTTTCCATGTGTTTTCCATGTAACTAAAAAGGTCTAACAAAGTCTTGGATTTAACCTCGGTGAACCCTGCAGAAACCGTGGGCTCTAACCCTCAACCTGTGCGTGTCTTGCAGTCAGGAGCAGGAGAACTCGATCCCCAGCGGCGCTCCGGAGAGTCTGACCTTCAAGGAGCGCCAGCGTCTCTTCTCTCAGGGGAAGGAGGTTTCCAACAAGGTCAAGGCTTCGCGCAAACTCACGGAGCTGGAGAACGAGCTCAACACCAAACAGTAGACCCGAGCCTTTCACCTCCCAGTGCCACCTCGACGCCAGCGTCACCACGGTAACGTTGAGGTGCTCCTGGGGGGAAGAAGAAGAAGAAGAAGAAAAAAAAAAAAAACAGGTCGAGAGAGCCGGCGCTCGCTTCCCTACCACTGACTGTCTCCTCCTGTTTGTGTTGTTTTCCCCTTTTTATTTTTTTATTTTAATCATCCGATAACTGGACCATTCACTATTTTGACGTAGCTATATCGTTGCAATAGGAGAGACATTTATGGCTTAAAAATTTCTTCCCCCCTCGTTAAGGTCTGTCAAAGATATATAATGATAAAGCACTGTAAAAAAGTTTTAATTATATCTAGTGAGAATTTGAGAATCACACGACAAAGGGGGGATATATTTTTGTTTGTAAAATGGTTTTGGGGGCAAGGGACGGAGAAAGGTTTCTTCTCATTTTAATTTTTTTTTTTTTTTTAAATAGCTTACTGAAATACGAACAATTTTACGGTGTTATTTTATGCTCTGTTTCTGCATCATGTTGTTTTCACACTTTTAATTCCTTCTTGCCAGCAGAAATGCCCGAGGTTGAGCTCCAGACCGGTCTTTATTTTTATTTTCTTGTTTTTTTTTTTTTTAAATTTAAATTCTCAGTGAGTGAAAACACTGTTATTTCATTCCGTAGCAAGAAAGCATGGGATTTTTTTTTTTTTTGTTTTTTCTTTTCTTTTGTGATGTTTTAGCTAAACTCTGAAAGATTCTCCAGAGGAGGATTGTACAGTCCAGAGAAGGATCTTTAAGTGCACAACATTACTGTAAATATTCGGGTCCACAACTGTCTCACTCTTTTACTACTGTAGAAACCTGCCAGGCTACTAAAAACTGCAAAACTAATGTGACGTAACAGCATTTTGGTGACAGAAAATCCAACAGGAAGTTTGGCCAAAACTGGACTGTCTCCCTGCTGCTCCTCACTGTCAGTGGAGTTAAAATTTTTAAATGTTTCGCCCCAACCTGAGGTGACTTTCATTTTACTTTCTTTTAAATCAAATAGTCTTTTTTTTTTTTTTTTTGCAGAGTTGTGTGAAATTAATTTGACTGGATTATAACCTAAATTCAAGCCGGAAAAATTAACTCCTTTCATTCACAGTGTGATTGATGCTGGTTTTCACAATAAAAAAAAGAAAAAAAGAAAAAAAAAGAAATGAACACTACTCTTCAAGTCCTTGCTCCTTTTGCTTTACAGATATTTATTTCAAACCTTGTGGGAAAAACCATACTTGCACAGAAACTTGTTTTTAATATTAAATATGTATCGGCAAACTGTGGAAGTGAGAAGTGGATTACATTTGGGACCTCTCGTACTGTGGAGGATGATCTGCGTTTTTCTGCATTAAAGACCAGGAAGGTTCTGTTTTTTCACACCAGCTGTAGTTGGAGGGGTCCGGATGCTTTTAACGACTGGAGTGACGGTGACAGAATTGTGACTGTACAAATACCTATATATATACACACACACAATTTCCATAATCATATTCACCACCGCTGCTGCTCTGCCGATGTAGAAAAGGAACGCACTTCAAACCCCAGCGTGCCCCCCCCCCAGTATAAAAAACAAAAAAAAACAAAAAAGAAAACAAAACCAAACCTAAAAATAGTGGTGTTTCAAATGTTATCTCCCTTCTGCAGTTTGTTTGAGTGACTCCATCCTGTGTGTGGATTTATTTTTATTTTTTCGCTACAGGAGCCTGACACTAAAACAGATTCCACATGAGATAAGATGCTGTTATAAAAGCTGACCTGTAAAAACACTACAGATGTGCCCCCCCCACCCACCACCACAACCACAACCACAACAACCACAATTCCTTTTTAGGTTTCAAAATAAACTGAATCATTTAAATGGTTTCATGTTTAGCCTTTTGTAAATCATTAATAAATACAGATTTTTCAACAGTGCAGGCTGGAAGTGTGGTCTTTTTTTTCCCCCCATGTGGCCTGTGCAGGGCTAATCTGAGCTTTATTTTGGGGTATTGATGATTTCATGCAGAAGCTATGAACTAAATTGATTTAAGTGGGACTCATTGCATCTGCAAGCAGGCAGTCAGGGGATCCTGATAACTAAGTACAATGGTTGGCTAATTCTTTTGTACTTTTTAAGTAGAATTTCAATGCAGGACTTTTACTCTGATTATTAATAATAATATTATAATGTGACTTATACTGAAGCACAAAGTAGCAATCAAAAGGAAATCAATAGTCAATTAATTGTTCCAGTCATTTTTCAAGAAAAAAAAAATGGAAAACGTTTTCTGGTCCCAGCTTCTAAAATGTGACATTTTGTTTATTTTCGCGGTCACGTGACATTAATTTGAATACCTTTAAGGTTTTGGACTGTTTTACGTTGTTTTGTTTTTTTTGGTGGCATTTTATAGACTGAACGACTACGTGAGGAGACAATCGGCAGAACAACCGAGGACCAAAATGACCCGTTAGCTGCGGCACCAAGCTGTTACAACCTAACGCGGTTTGTGAGGGTTCAACCTATCAATCAAACATCATTGAGCCAATTCCGCGGCGTACGTGACGTTTTCTTTTACGCATCGTCGGTTGACAAAAAACAAAAAGCGCCGACGTGACGTCCATATATCGATATAGTGTCTTTTTTTTTTTTTAAACGCATTTTTAAAACACTTTTACCGACCGTTGACCCGGAAGTGAACAACCCGACGCGCTGCTGCGCAAGACGTCGCGGGAGCTTTTCAGAACTACACGCATCGACGTTCGTTTTGGATTTGTAGTCCAAACGTGAACGCGGCCTTCCGTAACGCTCCAGGGAGAATCGACACGGCGGTATATAGGCGCAACGTCAACACCCGCTTCGAGGTCTTCTCCCCCGGGATTGAGAACCCGACGTCGCCCGCCCCCCCCCGCAACGTTACGACGTTGCCGTTCCACTCGAGTTGAAAATTCAAAGTAAAACCGGAGAACATCGTTCAGCTGACGCGCAGGCGCGTCGACAACTGTCTAATTAGCGCGGCGTGACCCGCTTCCCGCAGGTGTCAGGATGGCCGAGCGGTCTAAGGCGCTGCGTTCAGGTCGCAGTCTCCCCTGGAGGCGTGGGTTCGAATCCCACTTCTGACAGTAACTTTTTTTTTTTAAAACTTCGATTACGCTAAAACACACAAACTGAACAACGGTTTTAGTACCGGAAAGATTTGTGAAAACGGAAAGGAGCGGGATTTTGGTTTCAGATCTCTGAATGAGGGATGGTGGCTCCTACCCTTCAGAACTGGGCTTAATTTCATTTTACTAAAGTTAAAATTAAATTATTAATTAAATAATCGAGATTTATTGATAATTTTCTTCAGTTATCTACTTCTTCATTATATACACATGTATTCATACACTTAGTAGGCAGTTTATTAGGTACACCTGGCTGAAACTAATGCAGTCTAATGCAGCAGTCCTGCCATAGTTCATGAAGGTTGTGATGATCCGTTTTTGTTGTTTCGGAGAGCTGCTGATTCAACTGTACGATCATTTTGGATGGATTCTGGATGTAGTCGCTGATGCGGTTCGACCGTATTGTGTTATTCTAACGGGGATTTTTATTATTTTGTCCACCCTGTTCATACCAGTGTGGCTGAGCTAAATAAAAGAAACACGTCCCTATATAGGCCAGTACAGTTCAACAGTAACACAAACTACAGCCTCCAAAAATGACCATAAAGTTAAACCCGTTTTAACCATTATAACCTTCATGAAGGTTTGATCTGCTGTATTAGACTACATTACTTTTTGCTAAGTGTACCTGATAAGCTGGGTGTAAAAACACAGTTGTATGAAATAGTTCGAAAACCCTGAGCAAATTAGATATTTTGTTGATTTTCGAAATGAAAATACATAAATACAACCACTGCAGTAAAGAGAAAAAACAAATGAGCTTCAGATCTGAATGCACTGTTACTTTTTATTTCATGAATTTGAAAAAAAAATTTAATTGTGCAAAGGTTTGGGCAGTCGTTATTTAGTAAACCCCACGTTGCCAACTGTTGGGAGGGTGGAAATATTCTGCTCTGGGGTTATGTGGCAGCCGGTGCCACAGGAAACATTGCACAGACGGTTTCTACCAAGTATCAGCAGATTCTGGCTGCAAATGTGATGCGGTCAGTCCAGAAGGTGAAACTAAGAAGAGGCTGGCTTCTACAACAGGACAATGAGTCAAAGCAGACCTCAAAAACCAACAGGAACTACTTCCAAGAGCCACAAGTCCCCCGAACTCAACATCACTGAAAATCTGTGGGTAGAGAGTGGGCGAAAGACTCCTAAATCAAGAATAGAAAGGCTCTTAGCTGGCTACAAAAAAAAAGACATTTGCAAGCTGTGATATCTGCCAAAAGTGGGGTTACTAAGCAAGGACTTAGTAGGTTGCCCAAACTTCTGAACAGGCCACGGTGACTGTGTAGTTTGTTTCTATTTTTTCAGTACATGAAATGAAAAGTAAGAGCGCATTAGCATTCGTAGAAAGGCTCGTTTTTTAATGCCTCATTTTATTAATGCTGCAGGGGTCGTATTTACTTGTTTCCACTCCAAAAATCACCATAATATGGAATTTACCCAATGAGGTGTTAATTCAGTTACATGTTCTGAGGGTGCTGTCCCCGACTCTATAATACTGAGACACATTTCTAATATTCATGCCCACGTTGGGCAGATAAATTAGAAACAACTTTCAATATAATGTAGTCCAGTGCAACAACACGTCTAACTGTGACCTCTGTATTAAACATCTGACCTTTGACCCGAAACGTCCTTCCTTATAATATTTGTATGAAAGACACTGGTGAGGGACTGGTCCTCACAGAAGAACCTCGAAGAGCACTGAGCGCACAACTCTTAGATAAATAGACCTCACGTTATACTGTTTAAATGGTGAGGGATGCGTGATGTAGTGTCCAGCACCATTTCCAGATACAAGGCCGATCATTCACGGCTCAATGACGCCATCCAGTGGCGAACCACGAGCTGTAATTTGTGTGCAGGTCACCTCAGGAATTTGCTCTTAAAGTATGTGTCAGTTTTAGCAATTTTCCTGTGCTGGAGTTGCTTTTTACAGAGGCACGAGTGATATTACTCTCTGTGTTTCACTTTTCCCACACCACTGATGACCCTCTGTGCCACGTCTAGCTAAGAGGAAAAAATGTGTGACATCACAATGCGTATCAGTAAGGATTTATTCTTGCACCCGAAAAGGCTTCACTGCATTCAACTCAAATGATGTGTTCAGCAGAAGAGAGTCATTGTAAAACGTTCAAACCCAGCTTTCAAAATATGTGAACTGTTCACTAACTTATGCTTCTTATGCATTTACTCATGGAGTTAGTAACTGGATACATTTATTTGTTCATCCGGAAAAATAATTTCTTGTCAAATTTCAGTGAAACTCAAAGTTAACAAATAAGACCTAAATGCGGAATTTAAACTTAAACGAATGTCTCCTCGGCTACATTATGTTTAGTTCTAATCATTAAACTATTTTTTTTTTTTAACATAAAGCACTGTTAGAACAGTTTAGAATGGATACACAAAATGAATTTAACTTTCAAAATATGTACCTTATCAATGTAAAGACCCTGTATGAAGAAAACAGCTCTTTTCAATCTTATTAAGAGAAAATTATCAAACTATCTGAAATTATCTGAACTGTTCACTAACACGAATTACTTGTGGATTTAAGGAAAATAACATGGTGCTGCTCACGTAAAAAAATCTTCAAAAGTGCTCAAACTAAGTCGACAAAACTAAACATGAGTTTCCCCGTAAACAAATACAGCTAAGTCTTGACAATAACATTTTAATGTGAATTAAAGGTAGTGGTGGTAATTTGAAGGTAGGTTAATGTGGTTCTAGAGCAGCACTCGCCCTCAAAATGCTGGGGGGCGTTAAACATTTAACCAAAACAACCCACAAGTAGTGTACGTCACTTGTCATAATGCGACGCTGGGCACCCCGGAAACAACGCCTCGCTGGTCATTCTAGCCACAGGACTGAACCGCTGTGGTTGCCTTCACATCAGGAAACCTGTAACAGAAGAAGACAAGAAAAAGTGAGCGGACTGTACGCTTTCCAAATCACACGTTGGTGTTTTAGGTTGATGAACACATTATTCTAACTTTCAGCCACCATGTGGTTCCAGTTCAGTTCACTATGGTATTTTCTCTTCCTAATTTGTCAATATTTCTCTATACATAATGCGGTTCAGATAATGGATTATTTTTTAAATTCTCTGGTGTGTTGGTTCATGTCATCATACAACCTTTCCCTCTCCGCCAATACACAAAATGTGTTAAAAATACATTTTTCTCACATCGACTTGATCTAGACAAAGCGCTGTGTGGCATCCTCCCCTCGGCTTCCCCAGTGGCCTCAGCAGAGAGATCTGACTTCCCATCAGAGCCTTCATCTTCCTGGCCACACTCTTCCTCACTGTCGGGGCCTTGAGGAGGGGCTTTTTGGGGGATCTGTTCCTGGAACCTGAATGTATCAGAAACAAGGTGAGGTTTTATGTATTTAACTTGAATTGTTGTACACAGTTTTCTTTTCCCTGTCCTGGCAGCAGGACAGGGAAATTATTTTTTTTTCCTGCTGCAAGAAGTGATTGTTAAGATTTACAGTTAATATGGTGATGGTGAGGACAGAATATGCATTTGGCTCAGAATGTGTTTTTGGTAATATAAACCAGAGAAATGAATGGAGGGAAAAATGCAAACGAACTACTGGTCATGCTGTGTAGCAGCCTTTGCAATAATCAAAACAATTTAACTCTCAAACTACAAAATGTTGGCGATGTGAATATTTAAGATTTTCAATAAGATATTATTGTAATTTTTAATCTGATTTATTTTTCTATTGAAAATTAATAAATACTTGCAATGACTACTGACAAATAAAATTAGTTTTTCATTTCATACTGCCTTGCTTAATAATCTAAAAAAATTGTGTGGTGTATAGAATATAAATTCAAAGTAATTGTTAATAAAGAAATAAAAGGCTGACTGAAAACTACTTCCATAGAATGTATTAAAAGATGTGAAAACAGATTGACTGAAGCACACCTGAGTCCTAGCATGACGTTTATATAATTGGCATGTCCAGCATCCACCAGCTCCTTGGCAACATGGACGCCATCTGCCACAATGTCCACCCTCCAGTGTGTGTTTGACACAAACTCTCTGAAGAAGATCTGGAGGTTTTTCCGGTACAAACGTTGCTGGAAGAAGACCGTCGCCTCATCGGTCCACTGTTCGTTCACTCCAACTGGCTTCACTCCTCGCAGAATGCATGGGTACGTCACTTTTGGAAGTTTCATTAGCTCCTCCGGAAGCCTCTTCAGCTTGGAGTGGTCTTTGTGTGGCATGAATTCGTAATGGCCGTAATCCACCAGGTTTAGGTCCACAGTGGTGTCGGCATGCACGATTTCAGACCTGCACCACTTGTTCTTGGAGTCTGATTTTAACAGGCAGCAGGTGCCAGGGATGAGGTGGGCTTCGGGGAGAGGAGACATCTGCCCAGGGAGGTCGTCCAATATGATGGACATTTTGTTCATGATAAGAAGCAAGTCTTCAAGAACAACGCAGAACTCAAAGGGAGTTGTCACTGCAGCGGCAAAGCCAGGGTATACTTTGTCTATATCAACAGGAGCAAAGGCAAGTTGCTGGGGAGTGCTTGTGTCCAAGTTGGGTTCTTCCACTTCAGCCTCGTTTTGGGTTTCAGCATGTGACGGGATCATCCTTTCATTTTGCTGTAGTGATGTTGTGATTTTACGAATGAGGAATAGTCCATTCATAACTATTTCAACCATCCAAAGGTTATGAGCTTCTGAATAACGCACAAACACCAAGTTGACTTCTTTGCCTATCATTGGTTTGAGAGTTTCACTCCACAGTTTGTGAGCACTCTGTCCCTCACTGAGCCCAAGGCAGTTTATCTTGCACAGCACTGCAAGGTATGGGATTTTTGTCAGGTCGCCACACTGTTGTCGGATCGAGCCACTTTGAATTTCTTCTGTTATTCCATGATCCACCAGGAGGACCTTGCATTTTTCCCCTCCAACATGTCGAACAACAGCCCTCTGCCACTTGTTGTCTGTGTGTACCTGAACTAAGCACTTGAGGCCTTGTTTGACATCCTCTTTAACCACCATCTTGCATTTGTAAAGGTTGTCAGCTATGCGGTTTTCCAATGCAGCAAGCAGGTAACCGGTCCTAGCTAGTCTGACATAAAAATCCCCATTACTCTGGACTGACAGAACTTTTCCATCTTCCCTTGCTTTAGCTTGAATAATCGGAGGCATGAATGCATCAGCATGATCTCTCATCGCTTTGAGAGAGGATGTGGCTGTTTGCCTCTGATTTTTCTTTGAATCTCTCTTGTTTGTCGTGGGCCTCCTTCTATGGAGCCTGCAAGTTTTTACATTCAGTTTGGTTGACAGTTTGACAGCTGGTGTTTTCAGCATGTTTTCAGCATTTTCACCTTCAGCAATAGGCATCATCCTTTCAGATTTAGTTGTTTCATTCTCGCTCATTTCTATTCTGAGGTTGCTCTGTTCACAGGATCTCACTTTCTCCTCTAATTCAGTTGATCTCGCAGGAGCATCCTCTTCTTTTTCTTTTATGGTATTGCTTTCAACAACTACTTCAAGTACTTCTGGAAGACCAACTGCTCCATCAATAATCTCAACCTTGACTTCCCAATGAGTTCCATATTGACGGACAAAGTCAACCATGAAAGGCCTCTCTGTTACAGCACCAGTGAAAGAAGCCTCATTTTCATAGGTGCTTGTGTCCAACAGGGAGCATAATATGCTAAATCTTGGTTGAGAGAGATACTCCTTTGGAATTAAGCGGATATTCTCCTTCCTCACGACTGCTGAGTTTCCATAGTCGACAAACTCAACTTTGAAGCAAGAACGCCCTTCATAGTCCTTCACAACAGAACGATAGAGAGCACCATCCTCCTCATACTCAGCCAGAACAAGGTCACCGATTCTCAAAGATGTGGTAGTCTTCAAGGAATTTCTTAAGATACTTGAATTGAGATCTTCACCCATTTTCAAGATGGCAGGTTCATCCTCGGACAGCTGAAGAAAAAAGCTGTTGACCGAGTCGATATGGGAGACGAAACACTGCACCCTGAGGCCTGCACTCACTCTCTTGTCAGGCAAACACGAGAGCTGAGGGATGTCTGTTTTGTTTGTGTGTTGAGGTTGTTTTGACTTTGTGTTTGTATCCCGATACTCTCTTTGCTGTTTTACTTGAGAGTTTTTCCAAGGTTGTACACGGACACAGCTCTTTGTTTTGTCCTCATTTTGTTTTATTTTTGTGTTCTTCTTCTGAACTTTCCCATGAATATAGTTTTTTGTGTTTTCTTTCTCTGTTGGGGGTGCATTCCAAATTTGAGTAGTTCTATGGGGATTCAATGAGGGAGAATTTGAAGACTGCCCTTTACGTCTACTCTTGCACTTGACTGAGGTCTTTGTTTTTCCCGTGTGGAGAGATTTATGTTTTGTCTTTCTGCAGCTTGTGTCAAAACTAACAACTGTCTTTGGTTTAGGTGAAAAACTGAAAATTAGCTCCTTTACCTTTTCATTGATGTTAACATCTCCATCAAACAGCTCAACGTCAAATGAACCATCTTCGCTCTTTCCAAGTATGACTGCTTTCACTTGCTTGTTGAGGACAGCTCTATCAAGCCATTCCTTGACATCTGCATAGAGCTCCTTGTTGGACACTGAAGCAAGGCAACATTTCAAAGCCTGCATGGGTGTGTACAACAAATCGGCTGAGTCTCTGGGAATGAACATGATGTGGGTTTTCTCAGATATGTTGGTGTTTCCATAATCCACAAAAAATACACTGAGATGCAGAGGCGACTGAACAGGATGTGCCAAGCCTCTGTACCATTTGCCATCAAAGTATTTTGCCAGGCAAAGCTTCCTCACAACTGCTGTTGTACTGGCTTGCATCATTTTCTCCCTCTCCTCCAAGATATTCTTTTCGAGCTCTTCAATGATTTCAGTGTTTCTCTCTAGTTGGCAGTAGACCTCCCACTGACTGCTTACGTGAGTCACGTACACATGTTCTTCATTTCCAAGACTTAGATCATATGAAGAGTAGACAAAAGACACTGGTGACACTGTTGACAGTTGCTTTGTTAAGACTGTTGCTTTTCTTGCCATGCCCTGTTCCATGAGCCAATTTGTTATGCTCTGTTGGGTTTGGGTGTTGTAGAGGTCAACAACATTGCAGAGCCCTTTGTTTTTCACATTCAGTTGAGAGACAACTTTACATCTCAAACTGCTATTGCTGTTGAGGACAAAATCTTTCACAGACTTACACGAGTCCGGACTCCAGTCCCCACAGTTTTTGGAGTCAAGAGGTTCAATCAGGTTGGAAAAACAGCATCTTAAAGCTTGTCCTTCCAAATAAACATATTCGGGCATTATTGCCTGAAGATTATGCTCCTTGATTTGGATGGTAAAGCCATAGTCAATCAACATCACTCTGGCATGACCTTTCTGTTTTTCTGTGATGAAGGCCCTGTACCATCTTCCATCTAGAGGTGACTTGGCGACACAACATTTAACCCCTGACTGGAGGGGGATTGTGTTAGTTGAGTAATATTGCTGAACTTTATCCATCAGTTCTTCCAAAGCTGGAACCTTATCTTGAGGCTGGCACCAGAAATCTGATGGAGAGTTGATGTAAGAGCATTGCACTGCAAACTCACACCCTGGCTTGATGCTTAAAGCTTTGAAGCTGGCAGGGGCTTGAGCCTTGTTGATTTCATTTTTGCTTGTGTTCTCTTCCTCCTCATAATGATCACATTTCTCTGTATTCTCATTGATGTCTGATGTCACAGTATATCTTGGGAACCTTGTTTTTTCTGTCACATCTGAGTTTTTTTGGCCTACAGGCCCTGTGGAAATGTTGTTCCAGCATTCAACTTGTTTGGAAGAGATCAGGAGATCAGCGATACTCTTATTGCTGTCACTCCCCATCTCATAGAGTTCAACAACAAATTTGTTTTGTCTGATGTGGACAACATGGACTAGCAGGGCTTTGTTTGAGACAGCTCGCCTGAAAAAGTCAGAGCTGGCACTGGTCCAGACTTCATCTAAAGGAAAAACATTAACAAGAGTACAACAAAAGGCAAAAGCTGATTTGCTGGCAAATGCCTCTGGTATGTTCTTGATCAACATGTTTGGCACTTTCTCAATGTTCCCAAAATCGATAAAAAGAACTTCAGCTCCATGCTCAAGAGTGTCTGTCACTACACCCCTGTAGAAATGCATGTCTTCCTCATAAACTGCACAGCAGAGTGTCCCCCGCTCGGGATTCAACAGTACGTCTTCGTCCAGGTTCATTTGACTGAAGTGATCTGTCATATTTGTCATCATTTCTTTAAACTCATCATTACGTTTTTGTGTTCTGATCCAGAAGTGGTTTGGATTCTGTACATACTCGACATACGCAACAAAGACAGTGTCTACCTGCACCTCTTCTGCTTCCAGTGTTTTACCGAATGCTTTGGCCATGATTGTCTCATAGTACAAATAGCCACCCTGAGGTGACAATTCTTTTGTCTCAAAAACTGACTCAACTTCCATTCTGGGAAGCTCTTGAAGGGGCTTCGGTTCCTTCACATGATTATCTTCAGCACCAATCAATATGATGGAGTACAGATGCTTTTCTTCATCAAAACTACTGATCTCCATATCCAACACTCCTCCAAGCAAGCCTGCCTGGAGGAAACTCAACTGCTGAGTTTTGTTCGCCTCATCCTGCTCACTCCGCAAAGAGAGCGAGCATGGAAATGCCATGATGGGCGTTGAACAGAGATCAGGTGGCAACCTTTGGATGTTCTCGACTTTAACAGATTCAAAGAATCCATAATCAATGAACAAAACTCTAACTTGAGAGTTCATGGGGAGAAACTGCACAAAGCTTCTGTACCATTTCCCATCTTTGCTTTTAACTGAACACAGTAAACCCAGATTTTCTGGAGTCTTCTGATTGTGTTCTTTGGTTCTGTACTCACAAACTGCAGCCAGCTTCTTTGACATTTCCCAAAGATCTGTTTCCGCACTGGCCATCTGACAGAAAAACAGGCCGGCGTTGACTGCAGCAGTTACTCGCACTTTAGCACGTGTCCCACAACTCAATCTAGGCCCAAAGAATGACAGAACGTGTTTGTATCCCTGCAAACTGCATGGTTTGAAGCAAAACTCTTGTCCCCTTGGCTTTTCAATGAGTAAGTCAGGAACTGGCTCTACATTTTGTTTGAGTGGTACATCTGTGAGCATCTCAACCAAGAGGAGGAAGGTATCTGTGTCCACATGCCTCCCAAACCCATGTCTAACAAGGTCGTTGTTGATATCAGGGGCTTCCAATACGAGGACTTTGTGGGGAAGAAGGGCTTGAATGTAACCTGTGACATTTCTTCCGAACAGGCTGGAGAAGTATTCCTCCACTACAGAATAAGAACAACCTGGAAGCAGCAACACATTTGCAAGAAAGCCGCAAACTATTTTTGGAGGTAGAATGAACAGGTCGTTTGAACAGGAGGATATGTGGGTGATGTCGACACTCAAGACATTACCTTGATCTATGAGGAAAACATCAATCAAGTCCTCTTTTCGGTTCTGAACTCTTCCTCTGTACCAGCGGGCTGAAGCCAAATCTTCTACAAGGCAAAACTCTCCAATATCCACTGCAGCTTTTGTTTTTGGTATGTTCTGTATTTCTCCCTGCAAGATGTTATAGTCCAGATCGCAAATGGTAAGGTACTGTCCCTGAAAGTGAATAAGGGTGGCTTCAGGGTTCCAGTCCAAGTGAGTTAACTTGAGGTCCACTGGCCAAAGGGCGCATGGTGCTGATAGACCAGAATCCTGAGACCTGCAAACGAAAGTGTCTTACATTGTTATCCTTCAAAAAGTGTCAATTATTTGGCAAGTGTAGGGCTTCATTCATTTAAGCATCAGGAGCTGTCCTTTGTAAGACCTATTACAGAGCCTGGTACGTGTAGCAAAATGAAGCCCATGCTGTGTCTGAAAAAACTCTCTCATTCACTACTCCCAATATAACTGACACTCAGTAGTTGAGCTGCAACGATTACTTGATTAGTCAACGGCTTTAACTAAGAATTATTTTCATTATCGATTAATCTGGCAGATATTTTCTCGATTCATCGTTTGGTATGTAAAACATCAGAAAACAGTGAAATAATGGCAAATAATCTTTTCTTGGCCAACTAATCGGTTCATCTTTGCAGCTCTAAATTGGTCGATCGACACAAAATTAATCAGCAACTATTTCAAGCTTTTGAATTCTGAGAATTTCATGCTTTTCTTTGTCATATATGATTGTACACTGAGAATCTCTTGGTTTTGAATTGTTGGTCGAACATAGCCCGAGCTGTGAACACAGCTCCTTGAGCTGTGGTAAATTACAATGAAATTCCTCACGGTTTTCTGAAATTTCTGAAATCAAAAAATGTATAAAATAATCCTCAGATGAACCAGTAATGAAGGTAATCGTTAGTAGCAGCCGTACTCAGTTGTTTACCCTACAGTGAGCAGTAAATTGAGATTTCAGAGACCTATGAATCATAAATGTTGTTGGCATCATCACAGGTGTGGAGGTACAAAAAAATGTGATGAATTGCAACAGTACTTTTTTTCTGTTTTTGTTTTTTTTTTTTTTCTATTCCATTTTAGGAATTTTTGAGGCCACTATGTAGTGCATATATTTTCCACTCAGAATTTGGACACTCAAATAAAATATCGGACAGTAAACATAGTGTACTTTATAATAAATAGGCAGTTATTCCAGACACAGCCCCCAGTATGAGCTCCATGCCTCTCTTTTGTGTACTCTAAAAGTTCGTTAGCATTAATACCAAAATAACATTTGTTGTTTTATCTACAGTAATTTTTTTCTTATCAAAAATTCCACTGCGCTAAAGCATATTAAACTAAACACTTATATAAAAATCTGCAGAGTAAATACATAAATAATAACTGCGTGCGATAGCTTACCTAAAACTGAAAAATGACGAAGGATGGGCCTTAACACGAAACACTACAGTGACACATCAGAAGTGTTTTACTTACTTCTGATGTTCAGAGCCCAGCACCGACTGCATGGCAGCGGCAGCATCAGCAGCGGTCACAACCCGGACACAACCTGAGAGTGAAATAGCTGGAGATGAGTGAAATGTGCTCACTCATCGTTTAAATAGCACAAGCACAAAACCGGCACGGAATTTACTAAACCTGTATAACCCTGAACTAGGCAAGGCTTAAAATGAACTAATTATTTTTTTCTTGTCTTTTTTTTCCTGTTTTATCTTTTGTGGGGAAGTTTTGAAGGATGTTTTTTGAGGGTCTAGGGGTGGAGGGTGTCAACGCTTGAACCGATTATTAATTATCAAGCCCTCTGGAGGCAAAATTTGTGATCTGTGATTTTGGGCCATATAAATAAAACTGACTTTACACAATGCCGGCAGCTCGGCGAAAGCAGAACGATTTGTGGTCCGGGGACAGATTATGATTTCAAAGGCTGTTTTGACAGCAAAGGGAGGCCCTGCCCGGTATCATTATTATCATGGCGTTCCTAATAAAAGTGCTCGGTGAGTGAATGTAGGTACTCGTGAATGTAGGTACTCTAGCTAACGTTAGCTTAGGTCTGCTGGATGGAGATGGTTCGGTTTTACATGAGGCCAAAAGTTAAATTTCCAAGGTGGAAATCTGACGAATCGTCGTTTCCCTAAACCCACGGGGTTCAAGGGGGGCGTAACTGGACTATCTGGAAGGGATTCGGCAGCCTGTTTTTCCTTGGCGGTGTAAGAAAGATGAAATCTAACAGTTACCGGAGCTAACATTGACGCTAGCTATGCTAACTATGCTAACTTCGTGGCTCGGTGTAACGGTCGGTCTCCATCACCGTTATGTTTTTTTTTTTTGTTTTTTAAATCTCGGTTTAACCCCCAGTAACCGGGTGCACCGCACACATTTCGGACCGCGGAAACCGGTCTCGCACGCCTTCCATGTTATCCCACCTTTTGTACCGCCTCATGCGTGAAGCGACCCGTCGGGCGACCCGGGGTGCTCGCAGCCCCGCGGCGCCCGCAGGGTTGCCAGGTTTGCGTGTCGAGAGCAGCCCACAACCCAGCCCAGTGCCAGAGCCCAAAACATGCCTCTGTCGAACCATACGCGCTGCTTTTACAGTCCAACGGCAGGGCTGTCGTCGCCAAGTCCACAAAGTAACCCCGTAAGCGGTTGGTGTGCCAGCGTTGAGAGCAGTTCTCTCACCTGGGTCCTAAATTGGCCGCTGCGCACTTAGATACAGTCTATTATTGTGAACAAAATATACCTCTGCGGTGTGGAGCAGGGGACATTATTCATATTAATAGGTCCTACTCAACCAGCGGACAAAAAAAAAAAAATTCAACCCGTGGCAACACTTCAAAAGTAGCCCGCGGACCTGGCAACCCCGGACACCTGTCTCCTACGTCGATTAACCTCCAGGTAAAATCTTTCAAATACAAAGCAAATATTGGCGGTCTGTCTGGAAATCTTATCTGGAACGCAAATGTGACTCTTTCTGACACATTTCAAATTGATTTCTGTTTACGCTGAATTTATATAGAGCTACATTTACATCAGGTTTACATTACATTCTTTCCCTTTTTGAGTTTTTGTCTGGATGTTCAGTCTAATTTATTTATTTGCGTTAATTCACTGCTTCAGTATATTTATATTGTTGTCTTTTTGGTTTAATGGTCCATTATTTGATTAATTTGAACATTGCTCAGTCCTTGTTTTATTGTTTAGTGTGTGAGCGCTGATGCTTAAAATGCCTTAGGTCTGATCTGCAAATCTGACTTTTAAAATGAGTTAAAAGTCTCAGTTATGATTATCAAAGGTCTTGCATTTGATTTATTTAATTTAAAGGCCATAAAAGGTCTTAAAATGTCGAATTTATGATTATGAAAGGTCTGGTTATTTGAAGTTTTGTTTTAGACCTGTGACAGGATTTCTTTTTTTCACATTATGCATAACAATGGAACACAGTCCACTGCGTTAAATAATTTTATCAATATACCTTAATAATTTT
The DNA here is from genome assembly GCF_016859285.1 of Xiphias gladius. NCBI lineage: Eukaryota > Metazoa > Chordata > Actinopteri > Istiophoriformes > Xiphiidae > Xiphias > Xiphias gladius. Next base: position 4,300,329 of record NC_053403.1, on the reverse strand, counting down.
ATATGTGATTCTGTATGTAGATGCATATCAGAATTGGAAAAATATCCATATTCATATCATGATTGATTTAAAACATATTTACGAGCCCTAATATGTGTACTTTTTGTTTGTTCTGGAGAGGGTATTTGATTTTATTTGTTGAGGTCTTTATGAGCATTAAACTTAACAAACTCAGTTAAGCGATAAATGAGAGCACAAATAGCCTTGTCAAGGATGGGAAAACAAACAAAAAAATACTTTTTAAGACCGGGTCCTCAAGCAGAAAAAAAAAAACAAAAAGACTTTCAACTAATCTCTTCCTCATTCTCATCACGGAAAATGTTTAGATTAAAAAAAAACAAACAAATAAAAGGCAGCAGATTTTACAGCAAAGTCCTTGACGCAATAAGAGGAGTCACTGAGAGGAAACACTGAAACTGAATATTTCATTAGTGAAATATCTGATGTGCAGGAGGCACCCCAGAGGAAGGGTTTTTGTATTTTGTGGAAAGGTAAAACGTGGCCTTTGAAGGCGTCGACCCGGGGCTTTAGGGATATTCTGATAGTCATTTCCTCGGGCCATTAACAAAATAAGAGACAATCGACAGATTCAAATGATCATTAGTTGCAGACCTAATGTGATGGATGCAGCTGAGATAAAAAGGGCTCTTTCTTTCCCGCCCTTAATTTAAACAGGTGAAAGTCTCGTTCAGCTTAGAAATGATCCCAAAGCAACACAGGTGCCACAAAATAGTATCAAATGAAGATGCATATAGGGCTGCTAGAGTTTCCAAACCTGATTAAATAAAGTGAAATCCCACTGGACCAATTCTGACTTAAATCGCTTGAGGTGTTTACATGTATGAAGGGGCCAGCTGACTGTGGGAGGCAGGATGGATGGACGGACAGATGGATGAGGGTTTTTTTTCTGTTAATCATTAATAACTCGGATAAGCCCCAGTCTTCTGTAAATATGATGAATGCATGCACGGCTTCATTAGCTCTGCCTTCCCCACAGCGCAGCCTTATTAGTCTGAGGTGGCTCTGTCAGAGTTCATCAACGGCGCAGAGGGTTCTGCCACTTTTGTTTGGGGCTGGTATAAAGTGACCAAAATGCCGGAGATGGTGTCGGTCGGCTTTTCCTTCTTTTCCTGGACCTGTGCGGAGGAGGGACTGACAAACGGCGTTTAAGGATTCATTTTGCGTGCAGAGCGGGCTCACGGTCTTTCAGGACAAATGATCGGCGGTGAGCTGCTTTTTTCACGCTTTTCCTGTTTTTCTCCCTCGCCTTTGGTTGATTTTTGAAATTTGACGGCCACCATGCCGATGAAACGCAGCAGTGAGAGTTCGGGCAGAGACGGAGTGTTTCTTATTCACTCGTTGACCAAGACTTTGTGCAGCTCTCCAGAGGAAACGCACACAGATTTTAACGGGCGGACGCATCTTGCCCAGGAGGATGATTCTGGGATTAAATCAGGTAATGGAGCAAACACACTGGGTCAATGTGTTAATGTTGGGAGTTCAGAAAAAACGGGGCTCAGACTTTGTTTTATATTATTGAGATCCCTTCTATATTCTCTCTTTCATCTTCTCCTGTTTGCTTCGTATAATTTCTACTCAGAGTCTTTAAATCCTAATGCTTTTTCTTTTTTTTCCGGTGGATTGGTTCCAAATTTGCTCAGGTAAAAAAGTGACACTAATCAACCACATGATGGTGCTACATCTGCAGACATCACTGAACCGACAGCAAGATTACATTTTTTTTTTTTTTCCTCAGACCTTTTGGTTGACAGATGTGAATAGGATGATGATGGAGACACAGGAATAGGAGCGAAGCTAGCAATTTGTAGATGACTAAAACAAAAGCAGTCAGTAAAAAGCCAAGACTCAATATGGATAAAACAAATTCAGGCTGATGCTGGTGTTGGGAAATGCAGTTTTACGTTCAGACCGATATCCGTAAAATGTAGAACCGAAAACATCTTGTTCCGTAGATATCAGGGCTTAACATAAATCCTCTGTTTGCACTTAAATTTAAACCGTTGTTCACCGTTTTTTCGGTTTTGTGCAAAACTTATTTTTCCATTCCAAAATCGAAGAATGTACACACGGCAAATATAAGAGCTTCCACTCTTCACAGTCCTCAGTAAAAGATTTTGATAGACATACAAAAAGGAAGGTATACACATTCCATGTTCTTAATTTTAGAGCTAGTAAATATCTCATATGTGCTGTATTTAGGCGGCAGCGTCACCACTGACACAAAGGGCTGTTTTTTTGAATGGTGATATCAGGGAACATTTCACCAAACTGTTCCAGCTTTGAGATACGCAAAAACTTTTTCCAAGCCTACAAACTCATGTTTCCTGTGGCCGTCAGCTCAACTTTTTTGATATTTCAAGATATCATCAGAGTGAGGATTTTGAGTTGATATTACAACATCTGGTAGATTTACATGGTGTTTATTACATTTCTAAACACAAAATGTTACCAATAAGTAAAATAAAATAAAACGTTATCGATAATCACCAATGTATTTCTGGCCTGTTAGATGATTAGTTATTGTAGTAATTATTTTCCAAATTTTTTTATCATCGTAACGTGACATTAGCAGTGTTCCGTTTTGTCTCTTTTTCTCACCGTGGAGTGTCCTTTTATTCCAGTTTTATGGAGGGGAGACATTCTCCAGAAAAATGCAAACTCTTTGAGACCAAATAGCGATTGAGACATTCTCATTAAGCACAACAACAAGTGTAAATGGAGTTACAGCACAGTATGCGTCTTTGAATAGCTGTTCAGGCACTCTCCAGAAAATAATGAACCATTATTTGATTCCTTTAACGCTGCTCTCACGATTCATTGCTTACCGCACGGGCACACCAGTAGCAATCTAAGTGAAGAGGTGTAGGAAAGTACAAATCACTCTCTCAAGGTCAGAAAAGCACAAAAATAACTCTATTTTGGACTCTGTCCTCAAGTGGAGAGAAAAAGACTTCAAACTAATTTCTTCTTCTTCCTCGTCTTCTTCACTCTCATCGGAGCAAATGTTAGGCTTAACAAAATAAAATCCTTGAGGCTTGTGAGGTGGCTGGAGACGCAGAAGGCAAAGGGGAAACACTGAAAATGAAACAATACCGAAAATTAAATGTAAAATGTTCTCATCAGTGAGGAAAAAAAAAAAAAAGACGTACAAGAGGCTCCTCAGCTACTGCGCTGGACTAACCCGAGGTTTCGACAGGTATTATTTTTAAGGATATTAGCTGTAATGACACTAGGGGGGAGGAAGTGTTTACGGGAAGAATAAATTGGAGTTGTTTAAAAGAAGTCTAAATGCAGCATGTTTTAAATCAGAGGAGAATAAGTGGAAGAACACTGACCTTCTCTATTTAATCACATAATCATACTCATTTACCAAGAGAGACAGTGAGAAATATGTGAAAAAGCTCATGTATTGTTCAACTGTTTCCTAAATATTAAGTGGGGGAAAGAAACATATTGAAGTTTGTTTATTGAGGCAGAACACCCAGCTGAACCATGTGTCTGCACTGTATGTTTGCCCAGAGGCTGAGGACAGTAATGAGACGCCGTCCTCCGAAGAAGACCAGGACCTGGTGGACTTTAACCCCGACCTGACCATCAAACAGAGCATCGCCTCCTCCAGGAGGACCATCAGTCAGATCATCAAAGACAAGAAGAAACAGACACAGCTCACGCTACAGTGGTAGGAGCGCCGCAAGCGGTCTACACACTGCGTCAGTAAAGGAAATCCAGACCTTACGGAGTCTGGCGGTGACGTAGGATCTCCACGCTACTTTGCCAGCATTGCTCGTATCACAGAAACCTTACGTCCTGCATCCCACAGGATGTTGGTGAGAGGTGGAAGAAGCTTAGGGCGGTCTGAGTTTTCATTTTTGAGAAGCTGGATCTAAAAAACCAAAACCAAAACCTCACCCTGCAGGTCACTTGTTTTACTTACAGCTATTTTTCAGACACTTACGGGCTCTACGAAGACCCGTGGAAAGTACATTTACTCAAGTGCTGCACATGTCTGGGGCACTTGTACTCTCTACTTATACTCTACGTTTTACTGCACTACATTTATTTGACAGCTGCTTAAGAATCTGAATACTTCCTCCACCACTGCTTCTAACTAGTTGAAAAAAAAGTATTCTGGGGGCTGCAAAGTAAGCGATATTTTTTAATAACTTACCTAGTAGCGATTGTTTCGTAAACCAAACAAAAAACGACAACCGGAAGTGACTCCTTCCTCCTCTTTTGGATTTTTAACAATTGTTGGCACCCAGACTGTAGCATGTATTTTCTCCATTCAGTTCATCTGAGCCCAATTTGCTCTGTTCCTATTATCCAGTTTCCTGGTTTCAGAAACCTGGAGAAGACCTTATCCTGGTTTTGAGAAACCTGGATACACCACCTGCGGTACTCCAGTAGAAACCAGGATACTGCGGCATGTAAACACATGCCGGTTTATGAACCAACTCCAGTGGTAGTGGCTGAGATGGTGAGGCAATCGAGGCTGACGTGCAGGCACTCGATCAGAAACCTGGATACTGTTATGGTCATGTATACAGGGATATGAATAACCAGGTTTTTCTCATGTTCCACGTAGACGCCATATCAGGCTCGTTATCGGGATGTTAATTCATATGTAAACGCACTCAGTGTGACTATTTGCCCGTACTGCATTCAGTGGACATCTGATTTTCTCACTGATGTGTCAACAGGCTGGAGGAGAATTACATAGTGTGCGAAGGAGTGTGTCTGCCTCGATGCATCCTCTATGCCCACTATCTGGACTTCTGCAGGAAGGAGAAACTGGAGCCGGCCTGTGCCGCAACGTTTGGAAAGGTGTGTGTCTGTCTGTGTGTGTGTGTGTGTGTGTGTGTGTTTCCTTATAGAGCCAGAAAATGTCTTCACTGTCCAAAATGTCTTCCATAAAAATTAGGAAACATGTATTTACTGTATCTGCAGAGTACTTATGTTCCATTAGGTTGGTTTTAGGATGATCCTGATGAAAACTTATAAAGTTCGGGGTCAATAAAATATGACCAACTTATGAACCTGCTTTTCCTTACTCTGCCCAGTCACAGGTACAATGCCCGTGGTAGGTGTGTTGTGCCTTATTGATGTCGCTAGCGTATGAATGTTCATTCCAGGTGTGTCTCGAACGTCCCACTCTGCAGATACAGCCCCAAAAAAAATGTAAAAGTGAAAGTACTTACAGCAGAAGTTCCGGACATTACATGCGGTACAATATAAGGCTACTTCAGAATCCTAGTGTGGATTCAGTGACAGGGATCTGATGGCTGACCTGAAGCGTTTACATTTGATATGAACGTAATAGTCGGACAGAGCTGAATTGACCAGAACTTTATGCCTCCTGCTCGCATCAGACGATCCGACAGAAGTTTCCTCTTTTAACAACAAGAAGACTGGGCACCAGGGGACACTCCAAGTAAATGCAAAATTTTTCTTCCTGTCTTGAATTTTTTTTTTTTGCAAAAAGTTGTCGTCTAAACTAGAGCTCCAAGAAGGTTGTTGTACAGTGTAATTCTATCAAAACCTTTTATTTGTTATCACTGCTCTTGAGGGTCACTCTTTGATATTATTATCTTGACGTTCAACAGATATCATTACTATGGCATCGGCATCAAAGAGAGCAGCGCCTACTATCACTCTGTGTATTCTGGAAAAGGTCTGACCAGGTAACATCTAGCGTGCTCTTCCTCTTCTTCCTCTTTGCATATTGGACTGTATCTCCGCGTTTTGCGCTTGTTGATCATGATGTGGTATTTTATTGTTTGTGTGTCCATCATAAGTGCACAGTGGTTATGTTTTGTCTGTTTTGTCTCCGTCTTTGCAGATGACATTGAGGTTTTGTTCCTTACATGTTCTGCTGCAGTTTGAGCGCTCGTGCTGAATTCTAATTTCTTCTGTTTAGTCCATTTGGAACTAATTTATCTATTAATATAATAATAATAATGCTATGTATTATCACTTTCTTCAAAATTGTGCTGTTTGTGTGTGTGTGTGTGTGTGTGTGTGTGTGTGTGTGTGTGTGTGTGTGTGTGTGTGTGTGTGTGTGTGTGTGTGTGTGTGTGTGTGTGTGTGTGTGTGTGTGTTTTTTTTAAATGAGATCTCAGTGTCTGAACATGATATATTTATATATTAAAATCCCTGCTGATGAAACATTTGCTCGAGATCAAATCTGTTTCCCTTTGATCACAGATTTTCTGGGAGCAAGCTCAAGAACGAGGTAAAAAAAAAGAAAAAAGAAGTGACTATCTTAGATAGTCGCTACTCAGATAAAAACAACGTTATCAGGGTCAACTAAACCAGCGTCTAACACACATTGTATGTTTCAGGGAGGTTTCACCAGGAAATACTCTCTGAGCTCTAAAACTGGAACTTTGCTCCCGGACTTCCCCAATGCTCAGCATCTTCTGCTGCAGGGAAACATTTCCAGAGAAAAGGTTGGTGAAAAACCAGCGTAACAGTAATTTTAACACACACACTATGCGTTGTATATTTACTATAAACACACAACAGGAAGCTTGTCAGTCTGTCCTCTGCATTTCTGATGGCAAAAGATTTACTTTTAAACCAACAAATGTGTTTAGAATCTTAATTTTTGCAAACATATAATTACTACTCGGGATATTGCATGAAAAGTTTTGGCCGTAGCTGTGACCAGTTGCATTATCGTTTGTTTTTGAATTAATTTCATGTCAAAACCTTCGTTGTCCCTTTTGCAGGTGGACACTCTGATCATGATGTATAAAACACACTGCCAGTGCATCCTGGACAATGCTATCAATGTCAACTTTGAGGAGGTGGTAATAAGCGTCACATGAGAGCATTTTATTGTTTTCCACTGAGTGTTAAATCGCAGTGAAGAGAGTATTCTAGCGTCCACTCAAACTGATTCAACTCTTAAAAAAACGTTTTGTTTCAGATCCAGAATTTTCTGCTCCACTTCTGGCAGGGGATGCCCGACCACCTGCTGCCGCTGCTGGAAGACCCAGTTATAGTCGACATCTTCTGTGTCTGTGACTCCATTCTCTATAAGGTCGTCATTGAATACTGTTTCTGCAGTTTCATCACCACAGGATCACAAGTTTGCAGCTGCAGAAGTCTCTCAAGCGCAGACGTTTATGACTTAAATTCCTGTTTAGTTTCTGGTTTAGTTTTCCCCAACAAAGTATAAGGTGCTCAAGCAACCAAATTCAAGGTGTTTTGACACAAACCAGAAAGAAACATGTATTTTAATTGTTCTTTTGCACAGAAATCTTGCATTTTTTCAGTTTAACATGTGGCATTTTTGACCAGTTGTTAATTTATGTTAATCTATTTATAATTCTGAACTCCACCTACAAGTAGTTTTTAAGTCAGGAGCTAAAATTCTGCATACTGTACAAGGTATTTATCCATGGTTCAACCCAAACCTCATTCAGAAAACACAGGGAGCGCTTGGCCGGCAGCGTGCCCTGCTAGTTGGAGGCTTTTTCTTATAAATGAAAGGGCCCCGGTTCAATCCCAGTCTCCACGAGCCCACAGCATCTGTCCTAATCAAATGTTCTTGAACAAGAAAATCTCCGGCGAACCCTCTGTAATTCAGCGCGACGTGTTCTTTCTATCCCATTCACATGCATTTGAAGGCCCTTTTTTCAGAGAACAACCAAAGAATACTGTTGTGTCCTCTCAAAAATAGATTGGATTCAGCAAGCAGAGACTTTAATTCTGCAGAGACCAGGAGGGAAAAGATAAACATAACTCAATGGGCTAAAGAGAGCATTACATCCACCATAATTAAAAGTACATCCATTTAAAAGTGCTGAAGCCTTGGAGCCCAAGGAGCCCACCACTCAACGTTATGAATGATATGAGTGAGGACAGATCCTGTTCCCCCCCTCTGGCTCACTGATAACTATGTGGATTAGCAGCATGTTTGCTCTGTTTTAGTAATGACTCCTTTATTTTCTCAGGTTTTAACAGATGTTCTGATTCCTGCCACGATGCAGGAGATGCCCGAAAGGTTTGTTACTTAAACTTCACTTCATGTCCACCTGATGTGTTATCGTGAAATCAGTCTTGATGTTCATGTGATACGAAAACACGAGACCTTCCTCGAGGCCGTCTGTGGCTCTTTGTGACACCATGCACATTGCTGGTGCTAAAAAAAAATTTTTTTTAAATTAGAACCACATTTCCCATAAAACCCTTACCTGTCCTGGAAATTCTTCTAGTTGGCAGAAAGATTTAGCCCAGTTTGTGATTCCGGGATTTTAATATTGTAGTTTTGGCAAAAAAAATCCTGTCAGTTTTCATTAAATTTTACTCCTTTTCCTTCACTGTAGAGACACGAGCAGCTGGAAAGGTTTTAAACAAGTCCAGTTTCACCCTAAAGTGGTCCTTTGTAACTACAATGATTTGATTTGAGAAGACCTCTAATCTGTGTGAATGCTGTTTCGTCAGTCTGCTGGCAGATATACGCAACTTTGCCAAACACTGGGAGCACTGGCTGGCCTCCTCCCTGGAAAACCTCCCAGAATGCCTTGCAGCCCGGAAACTCCCCATTGCACGCCGCTTTGTCTCCTCCCTGAAGAGACAGACCTCGTTCCTACACCTGGCGCAGGTACAACATGTACTGAGCGAGAGATTATGTGGATTATAGTCTCAATATCTCCAAGTAAACACAATGATGAGTTTTGAGGTCTTTCTTCATCTCCCTGTTATTCCAGATAGCCCGTCCGGCGCTGTTCGACCAGGCTGTGGTGACCAGCATGGTGCTGGACATCGATAACGTGGATCTCAGCAGTATCAGCTCACAGCCTCTGCTCAGCATAAACACTACCGGAGACCAGGACCCAGACATGTACTCTGAGTGTAAGACAACTACTGAGTGACCACGTAACCCATAATTTATAAAGACCAATATGACGGAAATTTAATGTACACATATTTACATTAACCATCACAACCATCACCAGCTGTTTCTGTTGCTCTAATACAAATGAGAATCTCTTGTAGTGATAATGAAGGCACTCTTTTCTCCAGATGACTCCGTCACCGTCTTCCAGGAGCTGAAGGAGCTGCTGAGGAAGAACGCCACAGTGGAGTCCTTCATCGAGTGGCTGGACTCTGTCGTGGAGCATAAAGTCATCAAGGTAACTGCTGTTCCCCCCAGCCACTGTGCGTACTCGTTCTTGTGTGGACTCACTACACGGTCTTGCAAATGTCCTGCTGTGCAGCCGAGCAGTTCTCTTCTCTGTCTTTCTGTCTTCTAAGCCCGGGAAGCAGAGCAGCCGATCAGTGAAGAAGCGAGCTCAGGATTTCCTGCTCAGGTGGAGTTTCTTTGGTGCCAGAGTGATGCACAACCTCACGCTCAACAACGCCTCCAGCTTCGGTAAGAGAATCTTCACATACAAGACCTTCCAGCTGATGCACAAACAAAACAAACCTGTTCCTCCTCCGTAAGATAGTGAAATTTCACCCTAAAGATGAAACTATAACTCTCTCTTGTTCCAGCTGCTTGAGGATTCTTAGCTGTTTAATATCCCTGTAAAGGGAGTATAGTTTGGTTTTGGACCGTTGATTGTGCAAAACAGTGTATTTGAAGGTGTCAGGGCTCTGGGAAATCGGGTTGGGCAGTTTTTTGACATTTTACAGACAAAACTATTACGGAGTATTTGACAAAATACTCAGCAGTGTACTCTACGGTCAGTTACAGCCCTACTTTAATCCTTGAAAGAGTTACAAAAATCCTTGACGCTTTATTTGACACGCCACAAACTGAGAGGGAATACTCAGAAAACTGCCATAAAGCCCTGCTGAAGACACAGTGATTAATGCCCCTAGGGATAAGCTAATATTAGGCAAACTTTATGTATTATCCATAGCCTTTATAATGACATTTAGTATTTGTGCAAAGTTTATGGCACAGTCGCTCCCTAGTTGCCTAATTTGTTAAACTTGGGGCGGCCAAACATTTGCATTTGCACCATTTTAACACCAATAAATCATGACCCCTCCACTTAAACTCAAATAAAAGTGGCTTAAACTGGCATAGTCGTCACTGAAAACGACTGGCGGTTACAACCTTTTACCGTGTATTTCATCCAGCCAGATTTAGTGGAATCGGATGTGTTGCTTTACAGCACAGGTGGGTAATGTTTTACAGCGCAAAGCAGGAATGGATTTGTTTTCTTATCAAACAGACCGAAGTAAACCCTCCGAATCATTTTTAACATAACATCATTCTTACAATATATACTCCCTTTTAAGTCAAAGGTACCAGGGAGAGGGGACAAGCAGCGACAGAGTTTACGGGAGACGTGGTGTAAGTAGTATGAACAAAAGTGATTACTTCACAGAATCACTGTTAATCAGGCACTATTAAAAAAAAAAACAAAAAAAAACTTATCGAAGGCTACGTACTGAACATCATAATGATGACATGGGGATTATTCTTTGTGATATTACTGTCAGTTAATTAATTTTGTGCTCCTTTCTTCTCCATCATTCAGTCGACAGGATGTGTTGACCACACACAAACACACACACACACACACACACACACACAAACACACACACACACACACACACACACACACACACTTACTCACTCAAAAACACAGGGCTAATACAAGCAGGAGGAGCAGATTGCTACAATAGTGCCATAAATTGTAATGGCAAGACTCACCCTGATTAAACAAAGTCTTATCTGAGGGTCGCGTGCTCTCTGTTCAAACACATGCACACAGACTGCGTGTACGTAAATAAACACTGGCCATTTGGTGGGTCGCTCTCTGAAGTCACAGTAAAGCTCAAACACAGAAGGTTTTAAACCTGTGACCCCGCAGGTCAAACAAAGAGCAGCTTGCTCCTAAAGGTCAAACAGAGAAAATCCTCAGGTGAGAGCTCAGCTGGAATCAGGGAGTCGAGGTCTTGCACAGTTTGATATGCGGGAAAAGTCTTTTAGGCACAGCTCTTTTCTTGATGACCTTTTTTCACCTTTGTGCTTGGCACTGGCAGGTTCCTTCCACCTGATCAGGATGCTGTTAGACGAGTACATCCTGTTGGCTCTGGAGACTCAGTTTAACAATGACAAGGAGCAGGACCTGCAGAACCTGCTGGACAAATATATGAAAAATGCAGGTAACAGGCGTCAAAACAGACACCAGCACATGGGAAAATGCAGCTGCCCACACACGTCCGGGATGTTAAATATGAAAACTCCATTTGTGCAAAGAGGCCTATGGGTCATTTAGCTCATATTGTAATCAGAGACAAAGGAAATATTGACATAGACATTGTTACCAACTTTTTAGGATCTCAATAACTGTGAAGGATAGAAAGTCTTATACCATATTATGATAAGAGTATTGCAATCACTGCATTTGTCGTACAAGATATGGGACATTTGTTCTAGTGGGAAAAAAGAAAAATACAATGTTGAGTGTCTCGGTTAATAGTAATTTTTAGTTTACAATGCAGGTCGAGTTTAGTTAAATTACAGCTTTCAAGCACAAAGAAAATTGAAAGTGCTCACGAAAGGCAATGGGGATTCTTTAAAAAATCATACAAAAACAAACTGAAGAGAGAAATAAAATTAAAGTAGAAAATATAAGAAATTAAATAAGGTAATAAGGGTCCAAAGTAACAGACACAGGCTATTTTAGGTGCAGTAATGAATTGCTGCAAATTTAATGAAGGAAATTAAAGTGAAAAATAATCAATCAAAGCTCTAAAAGTCTAATTTAAAAATGGTTAATGTTGCGGTCCTTACAATTGAGTTCATGAGAATTCATGAAATTATTCATATTACAGAATGTGACTGATGAACTATCACCGTTATTACAGCAGCGCCCCACATACAGGGCTGTATAGAGGGGTCATGCAGTTCAACAATAAAGAATCATGAACAAAAAAAAACGTCCCAACGTGGTCGGACAGTCCCGTGTTCAGTGAGTTTCGGCAGATGCTGTTGTTAACGACGTGACGCTACTCGTTCTGCTTTCAGATGCCAGCAAAGCGGCGTTCCTGGCTTCGCCCAGTTCCTGCTTTCTCGCGAATCGCAACAAGGCCAGCGCTGCCGCTGACCAGTCGGTGAAGAATGAGTCCCCGCTGGGAGAACACGCCTACATGTCTCTGTCCGCCAATCAGCAGCAAGGTCTGGAGACAAGCACGGTCGCCTACCAGGGCACAGATGCTGCCGGTTTCACAGTTTCAGGTAAAAGAAGAAAAAAAGCACCACTTTGTTGTTGGCCGACCAAAATGAAAGCATCAAGAAGAAGAAGGAGCAAGAATTATCTTTCATTTAACTATATTCTCCAGTCCTCCAAACTGAATGACAGAATACCTATATGACCTTATTGTGATCAGAGCACTCTACCAGCACAACGACTTTGTTTGTCAGTGCCCTTCAAAACTGTTACAACTGACTTTAACATATGATCTGCCACCACTTAAGGTTAAGGTTTGGTTAAGTTTGGGCGCAAAAAAACCCTCCGGGGAACAGTTGTTGTCACGCGGTTAAAAAGAAACCCATTGTTGATTGTTGTTAGGAAACAGACGCTTTGTACACCCAACAAGCCGCCACGACCCCCTCCCTCAGAGGTTGTGTGTGTTGCAATAGGCAATGGTCGCAATTCGTGTGGGTGCTAGAGATCCTTGAAATGCAAAAATAACACATAGTTGGCCGTTTTAGCCCTTTGAACAAACAACCAATGCAGTTGTTTTGGTGGTAAGGACAGTCTTGCGTCTTTTTCTACCAGTATATTTTGTATTTGAAGCGGCAATAACTGATTTCTTTTTTTTTTTGGGTCACTTGAGGGTTTCTCAGTCAGTTCCTTATCAACGAATCCTGCACACAAAAAGTAACATTATCGGTCATTTGGAGTCGAGTCCTGAGAAATCCAAGTCCGATAGTCCCTCTCTTTCAGCTCGGCTTTTGGTCTCAAACAGCTCCTGGGGGGGGAAAAAATAAGTCTCTTCAGCTAATAAATGCTCCGCTGCGTTCGCCAGCTAGTCGTCGGCTTTGTCCGACTGCCGTTTGGCGCCGGTCTTGTAATGCACAGTGGGTTTATTGGGGCTTTTTCCACTGAAAGCATTTTGCCTGTTGTGGCCGGAAACAAGGTTGATGAGAGGGGACCCAAGACGTTGAGCTGAAAGATGCTGAAAGGCTCCACAGAGTTTCAGAGTTGGGCGATAATTCTCACCTTTGACACCGTTCACTTTACGCACAGTCATTTAACCCATTGTTCATACAAAAATATTGATGAGTGCAGCTTTAAAAAAACAAAAAAACAATCAGCCTGTAAGGTGAACATTTTTTACCTTTTATTTCCTGTCCTCGTGTGTTTATTCTAGACTGTGTTATCCCCGTTTCCCTCTTCACCCACACACATACGACAGGTGGTCAGATGGACTTCTCTCAGGTCAGCGGCCCCCTCATGACGCCCCCTATCTCTCCAGCGACGTTAGTGCACCGAGGCTCCGTCATCAACCAGGGGCCCATGGCGGGGAGGCTCCTGACGTCGTCCTCCTCCTCCTCCACCTGTTCCTCCACCTCTTCCTCCTGCCTGTCCTCGCTCAGTGCAATGGCCCAGCCCAGCCCCTGCTCCTCCTACCCGGAGAACCTGTACCACTGCTTACCTCAGACCAGCTCCAGCTACTTCCCTCCGGCCAGCAGCTCCTCCAACTCGAACTACCAGCCTACACTCAGGTCGGCTATATTAAGTTAGATTAAATTAAATCAAATTTAATTATATTTATTAAAAAAAATAACAATAATGACAAATAATACCTGTCTCCTATATAATGAACAATATTGAGTGTTGACAGAAGAGATAATAACTGTAGGATAAATAGCTCCTAAGCTAATACCATAAAAAACATTTATGATGATTTCTTGGTTTGTTTTTTTTAATTTATCTTTGTTGGTGCATTTTTTTTGCTATGCTATCGTAAATCCTGGAAAGCTGGATTTTTGACACACGTCGTAAATGCATAAAAAAGACCCTCATTAAACACATAGTCTCCACTAGCCACCGGGTGTTATCACATTAACATTTTAACATTTTTACCACCTTCACAAGGCCTTAAGTTTCATACCCGTAATTACATTTACACTAGACATTTTTTTTTCTCTTTTTTATCTTTAAAGCAGCACAGATTTTAGACTTGGTGTCACTGGCAAATACTGATTTGATTATAGACGTCTGACATTCACGTCTTCTGTTATTATTATAATGTTTGAAGGTGTTTCCAACTCTGTGTTTCAGACCTCAGAGCCAGAACCAGTGTCTGGCTTCAGTTCAGTCTCAGACTTCATCCCTGGCCTACCACCTCTCTCGGTACCCCCCCTGCAATGACCAGCAGCTGACTAAAGACTTGTTCTACAATCATCATCCTCCGTCAGCCCATCACTCGTCCGGCAGCGCTAACTGCTCCCTGACGCCTTATGGTTCTGCAGTCCGGTCCACATCCAGCTACAGTTCAGGTTCAGATCCAGTTCAGACTGAGCAGGGGCTGGACGCTCAGACTGCGGCTCAGATTCTGGACTCGGCCGAGGGGTTCGGCTTTGTGGGGGCTGGACTGAGCCCCGCAAGTGGTGGGTGCCAGGGACAGACGTACTCTGCCACAGGACACGGTGGTAAGAAAGGCTCAGACTGTGACTTTAATGTAGAAATTACGATTTTCTAGTGGGTCCTACAGAACTTTATTTAAAATTCTGGTCAGGATCCCAGCTTTTGCATAGGTACCAAATACGCCCATTTGCATTACTGGGAAATAAATGTAACATTATGCAAAAGACAGTTTGAATATTTCCATTTTATGCAAAGACTTTGAATATTTCACTCAGTGTAAGACAAACTGTATAACCTCAATGTAACCTCAACCAAACAGATACAAAATATATACTGGTTTTTTACGCTGTTCCATACAGATTAGATTTTTTATTTTTAATTTAAAGAGGCTAAAATTTAAGACGCTGTGTCAGTTTGCACCATAATATGCATGTATGGGCTTGCTCATCATGAATTACTCAGTGCATTCAGACTAAATTGCCTGTGATTCTTTAAAATTCAAATGAAATTTAGTGACATTTAACAGAAATACCGTCAGTTTTCTCTGCATTTTAGCTGCAGTTCTCTGCACACATGGATGCATTCCGCTGATGCGAAAAATAACTTTGTTCTCCTGCTGCACATTAACCTAAAAGTTTTCAACTGTAGAGTGAAATGATATCAACTTTACACTTGTATTTATTTTTTCTTTAAAATAAACATCAAACGCGTCACTTCCTGGGACTAATTCACTTGGGAAAGACCTGAGGAGACGTCACGAACAACACATTGAAAATCCTTTATGATGATGATGATTTCCTGATGGAAGAATCACTATTATTGTTGCTGCGCTGCCAAAAGGAAGCAAAACGCACATTTACTCCTACAAAGATTTTGCAGAGTCACTGTAAGCTGTGTTTGTGCAGTAAGCCAACGGCCAAACGAAAGGTACATTTTCACCGCTAAGACACTCAGGACTCTATGTTAATGGCCCCCAGCCTTGTTTATTGGCTTCTGGCCTCCTGAAATGAAGCAATGTTTACCTCTGCCCCGTCGTCACAGCTTATGGCCTCAGTCTGGACAAGAGGGGAAAGAATCGAGTCTTAAAGACAAAATAAAAAAACAACTTCTGTCGAAAAAATAACATATTATTATTATTATTATTAACATATTTTATTAACATAAATATACTTTTTTTTTTCCTTTAATCGTCTGGCGATTCCTCAGTTTTCTCTTTTGACCCAGTTTGGGAACCGCTGTTCTATGTGCACAAACCAAAATGGCACCGGATTGTTAGGCAGGAGCTCACCTCGAAAACTTTCCTCCCCGTGGCAGGTTACTATGGCAACGGCAGCTACCTGGACAGCCAGCGGATGACGTCACTGGTCGACCAGCACGTGTCCGTCATCAGCAGCGTCAGCAGCCTGCGCCCCTTCCCTTCGACGTACTCTGAGGTCCACGACCCGCTCAACATCCTGGACGAGCCCGGGAGGAAGACAACGGGAGCCTACTTCACGGAGGCAGAGACTGGAGCAGGTCAGCAGTTGAACGTACGGGAGTGATGGGAGCAGGGGGGGTGGGCGGATGGACATGTGAGCAGGTGTTACAGGTGTTTAACGTGTCTTTTTAAAGGGATTCTTAAAAGGATCGTAAGAGCGCGTTTGCAGGTTTTAGCTCCTAAGCTACTAGTTCTGTATACGACATATTTTTGCCAAACATTTCCTTCACAGCTTTAGCTGTTAGGATGCGTTTTAGTTTTTTTTGTTTTTTAACCATTACTTTAATTAATTTCTGTACAATATTGATATCAATTGTCAGACAATAATCAAATTTACATGACTTTTGTATTTTTGTAGTACGTGTATAATCCGTCACAGTCACGGTAACCCCTGCCTCTGTTACTACAGCCGTTACCAACACAAAATGATTAGTGTTTATTTATTTATTTTTGAACAAGTTCTTCTTAAAACATCTTCAGCTTTGGTGCCTGGACAGAGAAAAGACTATAAAAGGATCAGGATGATTTCATGTGCCACAGAGTTGCACAAGGCGACCAAGAGGAAAAGAAAAAGAAAATTAAAATTGGCAACAGGTTGTAATTTCAAGGACTGCGTCTGTAGATAGGATCAAAAACTCTTTGACTGAAAAGAAAACGAAAGACTTTCGGTTTGTCTGTATGGATTTCGTCTGATGGAGGTCTGAGGGGCCGAGACGTCGTCCGTGTGCAGGATTCTGGCAACATAAAAACAGCCAGGAAAATTTCATACAGTTCAGCCGCACACCTCAGCTGTGTTTTGGCAACAAAGACTCAAGATTTTTATAAAACATAAATAAGAAAATTATACAAACTGATCGCACACATAATACAGAAAGTAAATAAGCTGGGAGAAGATTTAAAAAAATGTACAGTAACCTTCAAAAGTTTTACAGCATCCCAGTTTTTCCAGTTTTTAATTGAATTCTCGGCAGTTTAAGTCCGGAGAATAAACCTCAATGGTACAAAAGGTAAACAGTAAATATCCAAGGTAAAGAAAAAAAAAAAAAATTAAAAAATAATTTAAATTTCATAGAAAACAGGGATCAAGAATTTACAGCTTTTCTGCAGCAATGGAATTAAGTTGAGCCTTGAAAGTTGATGCAAACAATTCCTACAGGGGCCACAACTTTGGTTGATCGCTTACAAACCCTCTGTCTGTACAAAGGCCGCGTTGGAACAGACTCTGAGGCACCATTGGGACCATATTCCTACAGCAAGATACTGACCTAAAAAACAAGTAGAAGGAAAGAACAAGACGGTGGCTTCAAATGATGAAAGACCAGAGTCTCCGAACATCATTTGACTTCCACTGTAGAAAGAGCAGCGTGTTCGTTTGTTGAATGACTCACAAATTTAGACTGAACTTAGTTAAACAACGAAAAAGTTCCACGTTTCCTTTTTTTTTTTTTTAAATGTCCAAATGTTGATTTGTTTTATGCTTTAATTTCACTGAGACATTAAACTTCGTACAAAATTAAAAAAAAAAAGAAAAGAAAAAAGGCGGGAGCGTAAATTCTAAAATGCGATTCTGTCTGATTTGTTTAAAGGGTTTGTAATATAGTTCTGACCAGCAGCCTTTGTTAAGTTTACAGTTCAAGCAAGACTCCTATCAACAGATTTGTAGACACTGTACAGGAAAGGCGACCATTTTAACAACAAAATAAAAACACTTTTAGCATGGTCAGGAGTAAACGCTGGAATGTTTTATTTTATATTTCTGTTGCTTCCTCCTCAGGTCATTCCCTCCCCTCGTCGGGATCTGTTCCCTGCATGTTTGGAGTTCCCGCCGCCTTCGCCTCGCAGGAGACACTGCTGTCTCAGCAGCGTGTGACCTCATCCTCAGAGGTGCAGGACCTGGTGTCCTCGCTGCCTCCCATCAACACTGTCTTCATGGGCGCAGGAGGAGTTCAATGACGCCGGGGGAAAAAAAGCAAAACCAAAAACAAAACAAAAAAACCAACCAAACGAACTTCCACTCGAGTCAAGGCCCGACGTCGGGAGTCCAGCTTCCGTCAGAGCAACCCAGATTCTCTGTGTGTGTGTGTGTGTGTGTGTGTGTGTGTGTGTGCGAGGTTGGGTTCAAAGCAAGCACAGCGGAGCGAGTGAGGCGAGCCACAGGTGACGAGGACACTTGGCCAAACTCAAACCCAGGACATCCACACTGCGAGGTACAGTACGAACCGTAGCGGAGGAAGCTATCAACACACTGCATGAAGTAACATTATGTAAAGACTGATTTAACCGGGAAACACCTACAGGACACCTGTCAATTGCTTCGACCACTACTGTTGCTCTACCAGATAGAGAGGAGCAAAAGAAAGATATTTATTTGTATGAAAATGTGGATATTTACTTTAAAATATACAAATTATGGCAACAGTCGCTGTGATACAGATATTTATTCTATATCCACTCCTGTATTTTTCAATGAGTATTTTTTTTTTTTTTTTCCAGTTTTGAGACAATAACAAAAAGTGCTTTTTTGTTCTTACATGATGCCTGAGGGCTTCCATTTTCTTCTCCGCGCAAATTCTTCTAAATAAAGCCTTGCAAGTGAGAAGGGCGCGCCTTTCTCTGACCGCACAACAAGCGGAAGACAACCCGACAGCTCCGAGACGTACATTCATTGGTCAGCCTGTATGAAGACTGGACCCCAGCTGGTGCGTTCAGAGCACCTGCAACAGATCAGGTGCTGTTGGACGAAAAATGGAGGGGTTTTTCTGCAGCTAAAGGTCAGATCACAGAACAGGGGCCTCTAGAGCCAAGGGACGCTGCGGAAAACACACAGTTCGTCTTCGGGGATGAAGAAGACAATATTTTCTTGTGCAGTTTTTGCTTTTGGCTCGTTAATGAACGTTTTGTCTCGATGACTCACGGGCTCATTCTCAGGGTACAAGTCACTCCAGACTCATGGTTCAAAGTCCAAGAGGGCGTAGAGACTGGACTGTGCAGGCGTGACTCCTTTTTTTTTTTTTTTCATTTTGGTTACGGCCCTGTTTCTTTGCTTTAAGCTTTGCTGAAACAGTTATTTCATGAATCACTTTATAAATCAAAAAAATGCCAAGCATTTGCGGGTCCCAGCATCTTTTCTCTGTTTTATGTCATTGCAAGTTGAATGTCTTTGAGTGCTGGACCACTGGTTGGACAAGACCAGTAATTTAGAGATTTACGAACTTGTGACCAGCATTTTTAACAATTTCTTCTGACACTTTATAAGCTAAAAAATTAACATAATAATTGATAATGAAAATAGCCATTAATGTCAATCCACACGTTCTGTGGCGCTTTGAGCTAAACGCTAAAGGCCAGCACACTAACATACTCACGGTGACAATGCTAACATGCTGCTGTTCAGCAGGTATGACGTTTTTCCCATGTTGACCACCTGACATGGTAGCCAGCGTGGTAACATGTTATCATTTGCTAATTGGCACCAGAGACAAAGTACAGGTGAGGCTGACGGGAATGTCAGTGTTGCAGATATTTGGTCCTGAAAACAAAGTATCTGACAAATGGAAATTTGTGAGATGAAAAGTCATGGGCTCGTCAAAGCAGTTACGTTTCACCCACCGGGGAATGTGAACGTCTGTAACAAATTTTGTCACTCAATTAGTCCACCCAAGAGTTGTTGGGATGTTGCGCTCAAAACCGCAAATGTCAACTTCAAAGCAAGGAATCATGAAAGTCAGTAGGATTCATCGTTTGGAGGAATCTGAATGTCTGTAAAAAAAAATAAAAAAATAAAAACATTACATGACAATCCATTTAATAATTGTTGAGATATTTTGGTCTGGACCAAAGGGGTGGACCAAACGAGCCCGACACTGGCATCTCCAGAGCCAGGCTCTAATTTACAGCTACGAAGAGTGTCCAGTAGCTGCTGCAGCCCTGATGCAAGATCCATGTACGCTAGTGGATTTACCGCTGGTTGCATGTTTGGCCCTTTTTTTTTTTTTTTTTTCTCATTTTGGTTACGGCCCTGTTTCTTTGCTTTAAGCTTTGCTGAAACAGTTATTTCATGAATCACTTTATAAATCAAAAAAATGCCAAGCATTTGCGGGTCCCAGCATCTTTTCTCTGTTTTATGTCATTGCAAGTTGAATGTCTTTGAGTGCTGGACCACTGGTTGGACAAGACCAGTAATTTAGAGATTTACGAACTTGTGACCAGCATTTTTAACAATTTCTTCTGACACTTTATAAGCTAAAAAATTAACATAATAATTGATAATGAAAATAGCCAATAATGTCATTCCACACGTTCTGTGGCGCTTTGAGCTAAACGCTAAACACCAGCACAGTAACATACTCACGGTGACAATGCTAACATGCTGCTGTTCAGCAGGTATGACGTTTTTCCCATGTTGACCACCTGACATGGTAGCCAGCGTGGTAACATGTTATCATTTGCTAATTGGCACCAGAGACAAAGTACAGGTGAGGCTGACGGGAATGTCAGTGTTGCAGATATTTGGTCCTGAAAACAAAGTATCTGACAAATGGAAATTTGTGAGACGAAAAGTCGGGGGCTCGTCAAAGCAGTTACGTTTCACCTACCGGGGAATGTGAACATCTGTAACAAATTTTGTCACTCAATCAATCCACCCAAGAGTTGTTGGGATGTTGCGCTCAAAACCGCAAATGTCAACTTCAAAGCAAGGAATCATGAAAGTCAGTAGGATTCATCGTTAGGAGGAATCTGAATGTCTGTAAAAAAAAATAAAAAAATAAAAACATTACATGACAATCCATTTAATAATTGTTGAGATATTTTGGTCTGGACCAAAGGGGTGGACCAAACGAGCCGCCGACACTGGCATCTCCAGAGCCAGGCTCTAATTTACAGCTACGAAGAGTGTCCAGTAGCTGCTGCAGCCCCGATGCAAGATCCATGTACGCTAGTGGATTTACCGCTGGTTGCATGTTTGGCCCTTTTTTTTTTTTTTTCACCGTGATCATGGAGATACTGAACAGAACACAAGAGGGAACAGTTTGTGTTCTTGCTTTTGTCCTGCCTCTGCAGCAGACTGACTTTCAGTCAAAAATAGACCCCGACAGAATCCTTATCTCCTCCGATTCAGAGACCACATGTCGAACCACTAAACACACGACTCTTTAATGGCTGACCTCGCAGATTACAGGACGGCAGCACAATTGAAGACTGCGGATCAAAGTTGGGAGGTTTTTATTTGTAATTATTTGGTTTCTCTGCCACACAATGGAGCGAGATATGACCGAGATAATAGTGTTTACCAAAATGTTACGAGAACCAACAAAGATAGATGGTGGTGGTGGTGGTGGGGGGGGTGTCTATAAGTAAGCTCTTAATATCACGCCATGGTGACCTCGGTAAAACATGGGAACATGTCTCCTCTTGAGTTTGTCGGTCCTGGACCAGATGGGACGTCATAAAACCATAAGATCAAAAGGGGATTCGGACAGGACAGTTTGTTTGCTCAGTGTCCTCTGACAAAACACATTAAAAAAAAGAAAAGAAAAAAAAAAAGAAAACTCAAACATTTCATCTCTCAGGGACTCATTTTAGTCTTAAGAGACTTTTAACTGCTTTGTGACAGATAAATCCAAATGCATAATGTTTAATAGCAGTAATATTTACAAGTTCTAAAGAGAAACGTTTCAAAAGATCCAGTTTAAGCAGCAGAGATCCTCTTCAACTGAAGACACAGGGTCGTCTGGTTTTCCACAATAATTTTGCCCAATCTAACTCAGTTGGCTGAGTAGAGCTGAGCCTGCGGAAAACAGTAGTCTGATACAGAATGAGATTCATCCTCAACGACTCCAAGATCACAGAAAAACATAAATGCTGCCCTTTGGGAACATCCTCATGCCTGCGCACCTCTTTAAATCAGATGTTTATACTGAGAAACAACACGTGTATTCTGCTGTTTCGCCACGGTTTTTATCCCTGTAAGGATGGAAAGACATTCAAAGCATAAGCCAGACCGCCACTGAACACCAAAACCTACAATGTGTACACCTGAAAACCCGACGCGGCAAAGCTTTGTATTCGGGGTCTGTAGTTTCCTAATAATTCCCGCGGGAAGTTTTCACTGGAAACAACAGTGTGATTTAGCGCCAATTACAGGGAAACAATGTGTTTTCTCAAAAGATGAGCTCCATTTGAACCCACTCATTTATTACTGAAAACCTATGTGTTGAATTGTGTGGTTGCCTGTGGACCATCGTCCCATCTCTGCACGTTCAGCTCGCCCTGCCGGAGCGTAGGTCTTCATCCCGTTCGGGTGAAAAACCCGTGTCCCTTTTTTGAAGAACAGCCTTGCACAACTGGCCTAGTCTTTCTTTTGAAAGTGAGGGATCGCTGCTGGAGGTCCTGCGACGTCCACGTGAGACGCAGCCATTTCTGCGGCACGACACAGAAATAAAATGTGTTCATTCGCTTACGCGGGCCGGGGTTGAAACCTCAAAATCAATACACTTCAATAGCTTTATTGTCATAAACAGTTTAATATAATTAGAAGATCGAATAAATTATGCAAAAAGGAATAAGATCAAATGTATTGATCTCATGCAGGGAACTTGTGGTCACAGCAGCAAATGTACAGGAGCAGATACACAGTAGAGATAAAGAACTTTTAAAAAATGAAGGTTACTGCAGGTTTTTCATCTCTCTTAATGTATTTGTCTTCAGGGAGGTACCCCGTCAAATCAGAAATGGTTAAAACCGCCAACCGCCGAGGAATATCTGACAAAATACATGATAAAATACATATTGGCATGAGTCAGACCGTTTTAGATGAATGGTGGCGATGTGGCCCACCTCCCCTCCTCCCTTCGCGATCGGTTTTTATACGTTATCTACTCAGGAGGAAAAATCCATTTCAGGTGCTCATGCAGCGGCACAGGGACAGATGGTGGCATATGTAATGATTACAGAATCCCCACGTTAAAATACTTTAATTACTAAGTCAATAATGCCTGCAACAATTGCCGGAGCTTTAGTGTAAAAACAACAGAAGGCGGAAGGCAAACTTTGGGCCAATGTTTAACCAGAACTTTGCATTAGAGCTGATCGAGGCAAGCTCAGTGTGTTTGTGCGTGTGTGTGTGTGTGTGTGTGTGTGTGTGTGTGTGTGTGTGTGTGTGTGTGTGTGTGCTTTAATGTCATACAGGCCGTGCTGCGGGTAAGATTGTCCCCATATGCAAAGGTACCTGTTGCATCTGCCCAGAGAAATAACATTATTGTCCTTTTTATGGCAGAAACGACCCATGATGGCAGGACATTCGACTAGAACCGGCTTTATTTTGTTTTAAACTGTGTGTATCTCAATGAGAAATTGTGATAAATATAAATAAAAGAGAGCTTAATGTAGGATAACCAGCGATGGACAAAACTCAGCTTGACTTCAATAAAGCATCTGTCTGTTTCTTGTTACTTTACCGGTTTAATCCTGCCTGTTACGACATATACTCTACATTTTTTTTCCCCCTGAGCTTTATTTCACCCTGCAAATGGCAAAGTCCGTTTCGCAAATGAGTCATTGGAAACTAACTGCTCTAACATTTAAAAGGAGGAGACGAATGAATTGTGCGATGGAATATGTTGCTACTGTTGTAATTAAGAGTTCGGCAAATAGAACCAAAAGAAAAAAAAAAGTAATAATTTAAAGCATTTTATAATGAATTTGGAGTTTTTAGTATTAAAATTCAAAGATAAAATAAGGAAATATAATTATTAACTGATGAACTTCTAACGTCTCATTGTTTGAATATTTATGATGAATCGATTTAAATTGGCTTTTTTTCCACGTATTAACTCAATGTTAACTTAATAATTGAAACTGTCTATAATTACTCCAGCACTTATAAGCATGCGGTTGACAAAGCAAAGCGATATAATAGCCATGTGATTTGTAGAAAAGTGCTTGCAGTGTTCCTTGTGTTCCGGTAAGAAGGTTCCCGCCCCTCGCGAAGAGCCAGGTATATACTGACATACTGACCGACTCCATTCGAGCTGGCGCCTGGCGAATAAATACTGTATTAAATATCCCATCGCTCGTATGAGCCCGCTGACACACATGAGCACAGCCCTCTAACTGTGTGTGAAATCCAGCTTTGTGTGTTTGCTTCCACTAGGTTTCACCAGAGCACTGATCTCGGTTTCTGTCCGAGGACAAAGTTCTCTCAGCGACAACACTCATCTTTGTTCTCGCAATAAACAGCATCGTGTATGTTTTCATGGCCTGTTTATGTATCTTATGTTTGTAGTTTATGTTTGTATCTGCATTGCTTTTATTGTTCAGACAGTTTTTTTTTTTTGTATTTCTCTCTGGAGAAATACTTTAATATTATTGAGACCTTTTACATGGTTAACACTTTTAGTTCCAGGCTAAAAACTGCACAATCAAAGTCTCTTGTTAGCTTCAAATATGGATGCATTGCAGGTTTTCTTTTTCAGAATAACCAAAACTATTTGAAAATGAAGATTTATTTGAAGTAAATAGTTATATATAAATATAGAATTTAGGTTTGCCCCTGAAAATGTTTTTTCATTATAAAATACATTTTTTTAGAAATGTGAGGTAGTCAAATATGACGGCTCTTTACAGAACAGTCACGCAACTAATCAGTGCGATTTGTGAGGTGTTTTGGTGAAACTGTATGAGCTTAAAACAGCCTCATAACTAATAGATAACACAGGTGAAAACTGATAAAGTAAAATAGAAGATTTACCGACCCCTTAAAAACAGTAACTTTTACCCAAATCAAACCGTGTCTGTCTTTTTTCTCCCCCATTAGGGAGAAAGGGACTCGACCGAAGGTGACGCTCAGATGTTGCCCGGGTCCCCTCTAACAACACACAGAGAGCGGATACAACCAAGTGTTATAGTTCTTTTTTTTGTCTAGAGGGACCCGGGCTATCGATGTGCTGACTGACAGCGACATAGACCAATCGATTTTGTAGGTGAGCC
Organism: Xiphias gladius; assembly: GCF_016859285.1. NCBI lineage: Eukaryota > Metazoa > Chordata > Actinopteri > Istiophoriformes > Xiphiidae > Xiphias > Xiphias gladius. Next base: position 4,275,276 of record NC_053403.1, on the reverse strand, counting down.
TCACCACGCTCAGATAGTTCAACTTTTTAAACATGGCACCTGTGCAACAGTGAGCAGGTGCATCATGTAACAGTTGAGAGGTCCCAGCCTAAGTATGTGGACCTCCCACTAGTTCAGAGTCTGGTATGGAGAGTGAGCACTGGGGGAGAAGCTGTACTCCCCCAGGTGTCCATCGGAGGGCGGCAAACTCTCATATTAAAACCTCCACCGGTGCCGGAGGCGCCTGTTTGAGATGAGACCCTCTGGGCGTTGAGGAAGAGACACAGGGGCCAGACTCGGTCAAAACGTTGATTGGTTTGGCTTCAGGGCAAAGTCCTTCAGCGCGGCAAACTACGGGTCACCGTTCACAAAATGCTCAGAAATTTAGTGTCTCAGTAGCAATTTTACTGCTTTGCCGATTTTCAGTAAATCAGGTTTGCTGAGGTTCACGCTGCAAAAGGCTTCCTGCAGGCAGAGGTCAGCCACATTGGTCCGACACTTACGAGCTACTTACATTTTGGCCATTTCTGTGTATGAAATGAGCCCAAAGACTCATTAAGTATTTCTGTGTATGACTACATTGCCAAAATATAACTGTGCAAAATGTGTTTTTCAATACAATTACTAGGCTCAGTCACTAAAACATGACAAAAAAGGAATAAACTCTGCCGCCGAAACCAGACCACAGGATGTTTTTAAAGAAGAAATTGGGGGCTAATTTAAAATAGATGTCGATTCTCGTTGACCATTTTACACATTTGTATTTCTGTGACCGGGTTTCCTTATTAGTCAGGTTGTCGGATAAATCGGACTGTTTCTGTCTTTGAAAACTCCTTTAAGACATTTCGCCCCCCCCCCCCCAATAAGTAAGTAAATTAATCTGGGAGACCATCATTCTGCATAAAAGGGTTGTGCTTGGTTAATACTTTTGTACAATCTATTAAAAATTAAGTCTTTTACTATAAAAATTTGCAAGTAAAATACTACTTTTTTTTTTTCACCTGCCAGCAGGGGGCTTCACTGGAAGAGTGTCCGCCCCCCCACTCACTCTCTGTGCTGGCCCCCTCACCTCACCTGTAGGCCAGGACCAAGCCAAGGACGCCGTTGCTGTGAATAAAATCCAAGATCTCTGTGGTGGTGGGTAAATCTTCGTGTTCCGACCCTATCACCCGACAACAACACTGATATTAAGAGGATTCTGCAAAAAACCCCGGCTTAGGTTTAATGCAAAAAAAAATTAAAAAATAAAATAATTGGTGCATTACATGAGTAATCACAATGTCAAAGAAAATCTGGTTTACGCTGACCTCCAGTGGTTAAACTCGTCTCTTTGCTGCCGTGAAGTACAGGCGCACCACAGGATCTTGTGACACCACTGTTGGGCGTGGTTACAGGTGCAAAGGAGGACGTTTCCGACCACACTCAGCCACACCGAAGAGTGACGCCGGGTGTCGTCAGAGGGGGCAGCAAACTCCACTTTAACTCCACCGGACCACACAAAGGGCACACGACTCCCTGCACTGGCACCGAACACTGGAACCGGTTGAAGCGGAAAATCATCCTGTGAAAGCAGAATTGCTTGGGACACTTGGCAGCACATTCACTTTTTATATTTACCCCGCCAGTAAAAAGACACATGACCCATAGGTCATCTGTGCAAGCATCTCATTACAACCCCTAGTTAAGCATTACTGTGGTGAACGTAGAGATTATGACGGGACCAAAGGAAGAAGCTAGGTTGCGTAGTGCAAAGAGCAACAAAGTCCGTGTTTAGGAGTCGGTAGTGGATAGATGGGTTTCCCATTGGAAGCTGACATGATTGTCCCTTGGACAATTTTTAATGGACATTTTCCGGCTTGCGGTCTTCAGTCCAGTTTTTCAGAGTTCACGCTGCTCCCTCTGCAGCAACAAAAAGCTTCATACAGCTTTATTCACATTTGCAGTAAAACTCCGTGCGACTTGTAAAACAGACTCCGATGTGTAAAATTGGTGCATTTCCCCTTTAATGTCCAGTTAGGTTAAATCGGAACAACAGATCAACATCCTCTTTCTTACTACAGTCGGCTCTAATCACTGTTGCTGATCTGCTCAACACATCCTCCAAATTTCAATATTTATTGACGAGATATTTCTATAAAAACGGGGAGTCTCCATTGTCATTGGCCCTTACCTTAGGCTGCCTGTCTCCAAAATCAGGCAACAGCTTCAACTGGAATTTTAATCCACAGATCGATGTTTCATTCAATAAAACTTTTTGAATTCCTAAAGCAAATGTTCTCCTGTCGAAATACAGTCTGCAGCAGGTTGGGTTGATAAAAATAAAATCATCTCCCAGAATTGAGCCCTGATTGAGGGTTGTTAGACAAGCTCATATTTTGATCAAGTGCGGCACTTGTTCTTGTAATTATTTTATAATAGGTCATCCATGGAGCATGAATTACTGGTGATTGAGTGGCACTCAGAAGATGGTAATTATATTAGCCATTCTTTTTACTAAAGTACTCCCATGTATGGAAGATTCATGATGCCTATTGAAATAAAAATTCGACAAGGAAATAAGCTACAATGCAATAAACACAGTATTTAAGGAAACAACGTCGCAACAATGTCTCCCCGTTGGAGCTTTTGATTATATCACATTAATGTCAGCTGAAATTGAATCTTAGCTTACGCATATGACATTTGAGAAGGCCTTAAAGGTAATCCAAAAAAAGAAAAAAAAAAAAAAACCATCTGCAATCTCTTGACAACTGGGCAAACTCCTTCTGCTAATAATCATGGTGTGATATGCTTGAGAGCTCAAGAACAGCTCCTAATTGGACCATGTAATAAGAATGTTTTCCCAGCTGGTGTTTGCAAGGTTAAAAAACGAACATTGCACTTCAGCAATTATTAGATATTTTTTTCATGTAATCCCCTTTAATATATGCAACAGCAATTGAGAAGTAGAAGTACATAGTAAGGCTAATTATTAAATTTTAAAAAGCATTCGATGCTGTAGATCATCAGATTACTGTCTAATTACAGGCATATGGCTTTAGAGGCACAGTTCACGAATGCTTAAGTGGTTATCTGAAATACAGACAACAGTATGTACAGTTAGCATGCAGTGAATCTGACTGTATAGAGGTTATACACGTGGAGTCCCACAAGGGTTGGTACTGGGTCCTAAGCTTTTTGTTATATATATATATATATATATATATATATATATATATATATATATATATATATATACATGTATACACACACACATATACATACATACACACATATAAGAAATCTGCTTGATTTAAATATGGTTGACTGTTCATCAAGTTTCATCCAGTGCTTCACTATGTCCAAGATTTCAAGTCAAACAGCACTTTAATTGGACCAAATATCAATTTTTGTGTGTGAAGCACTAAATTGTTAGGACAAGTCTGAGTTTCAGACCTTGGGAGTGAGGACATTTTGGGAAAGTGAGGACATTTTGTCCAGTCCTCACAACTTCAAAGGGCTGTTAAGGGTTAAGACATAGTTTTAGGGTTCAGGTTAGAATAAGGTTTAGGGTAAAACATTACACAGACTTGCATTAAGTACCTGGACCCAAAAATCACCTTTTGTCCCCAATTGGACAAGCTGTCCCCAAATAATTGATCTCTATTCTGATCATTGTAAACACACACAAACATTGCATATGGTTGTCCATCAAATCCGATGACGACGTCCACTTCTGTCTTTTGTAGGTTCTTTGTTGGCTTAATAGTCCTGTCGAGGACCAACTGGTCCTTTTGCAGTACGGACATGTATATGTGGTGGTGGTGGTAGTGGCAGCCATGGGTGTGTCCCCTTTGCTGTCTCCTGGCTATCCTTGCCTCCTCCAGCATACAGGTCCCAGACACACACGGCTGCTGTCAGGTGTTTCGGTCAGCAGCAACATCCTCCAGGTCCCAGTCTGTACCTGTCGGGACCTCATGTTTGTCCGCACGGTGACACGAGTCCCCATTGGTTAGTGTGCATTCAGGTTAAAAAGTCCCCACGGGAATATAAGAACAAGTTTGTGTACACACACACACACACACACACACACACACACACACACACACACACACACACACACAGCCAGTTACATTCTTACAATATAAAAGCAGCAAACTATTCACCACAGTGGAGCCTGTCCCTCATAGAAAGAACATAGAAAAGACTACATAAAAGACTTTAGTGGCTTCTGCTCTTATTAGACTCTTCCCTGACTTGCCTCACCTTGGCAAGACCTACAGACATTAATAAGACTCCTAATTATGTCCTTAGCTGCACCTCAATAGCTGCTTCATAACATCAAAGATGAATTTAATTTCCGAGTTTAAATTGTGGGAGCTCTCCGCTTTTCAGCAGCCGTCTCTGATTTCTTGACTGCTTTGCGGCCTTGCAATTAATGTTTTTTTGAAAAAAAAAAAACTTTTCACGAGTGTTTTTCACATTCATTCTCAAGTGTGTATTTATTGCATGAATGCTTTTTTTAAGACATAAAGCAAAGCTGCCGCTGATAAAACTGTCCATATTATTACTCAGTAGGATGTACGATACAGAATTGAATGAAAGTGTTTTCTTTTCGCGTTTATAACTTAAAACAGTTCAGAAGCGCTGCTTTGAAAAGCAGAGGGAACATAATACAGCAGTTTTTCCATCATCTAATGCCATTTCTAATGCGGATGTGTGTGCTTGATTGATGCTCTCTCATGGCAAACAAAAAAAAGGACAAACAGATTGAGGTAAACAATGCTTGTCTTGTTGAGTGAGACAGTTATAAAAAAAAAAAAAAAAAATAAAAAAGAACTGAAAAGGAACTGTTCTTTACTCACAATATGCACCCTGTGTAAAAAGCTCCTAGTAAAAAGCTCTGGCTATTCTTTCTGGACTTAATTGCATCGTTTATATGTGAAACTGGATTGCTGTGTGTGATATTGTTTGCTTTTTGTTGTATGTGCATAGTCACGGCACGGCGGCCAGAAAGTGTCTCTTTCTTCACATTTTCTCTTCTTACAGAACTCAGAAGCGCTTGCTTTGAAAAGCAGAGGGAACATAATACAGCAGTTTTTCCATCATCTAATGCCATTTCTAATGCGGATAGGTGGCTTATTGATTCATGCTCTCACATGGCACAAAACAGAAAGGACATGAATGCTTTGAGGTAAACAAGCTTGTCTGTGAGTGACATAGTTATAAAAAAAAAAAAAAAAGAAAGGAACTTTTACTACTCACACCTCACACCCTGTTATTGAAACCTTAAAAACATCCAAAAAAGCAAAAGTATTCTTTCTGGACTTAATTGCATCTTTTATATGTTCATCTGAATGAAACTGGGAAATCTTTGCTGTGTGTGCTGTCTTTGTGTTGTTCTACTGGTTCTATCACCAGAAAGAAAGTGTCCATTTTTCTCTCTTCTTATGTGATGCAAAATTTTTTCAGAAGCGCTGCTGTGAAAAAGCAGAAAAAAAAAAAAAGAGATTTTCCATCTGTTCTGCCATCACTTTATGCATGGCTTGAATGAATATTAATTCAAAGCTCAAAAAAAAAAAACTTTATTCTTTTTTCTGGACTTAACAAACATTGTTGAATGTGACAGTGAACAAAACTTAAAAAAAAAGAAAAAAAAAAGTTGTTTTACTCACAATATGCACCCTGTGAAAGTGTCCATTTTCTTCTCTTACTAAAGCTATGTGCATCTGCAGAACTCAAAAATTGACTCAAATGCAAGGATCGCAGGAAAAACGCCGAATTAAAGTCCAAAAACAGCAGAGTTTACTTTACTTGAATAGCTTGAGGTCATACACAAAACAGGCAGTCGTCAGCGGAGCGAACAAAGCAAGACGAGTAGCAGGCAAAAAAGGCAGAGTTCAAGAACAGTCCAAAAGTCAAAAAGCACACAAAGCACGAGACTGGAAGAGTGGAGTAGGCAGCAATCTAAATTCCAAAAACAGGCGGAGGTGATTCACTGGGAAACAAGAACGGCTGGAAAGCCAGTCCGCCAGGAGAACTATCGATTACCAGTACGAGGACCGGGAGGACTGATTGGGTAGCTGAGAACAGGCGGTGAATAAAACTGGCGGGAAATTGAACAGTGGCAGGAAGTAAAGCCAACTGGGACGCGTAAAGGTAAGTAAATACAAAATAAAACAGGGAACGAAGTTAACCAGTGTCCATACTAGCGACCGTGCGAGTCGTCGCACTATCGTCCATACCACAGATATTTAACAGTGCAGGCCTGTCGTGCACTGTGAATCTGGGGGGGTAAATGACAGTCCTGCTGCAGATACCTACAGCGCAGGTTTCGAACTATAGTTTAGCGACCAATTTTATCCGTTGATGGCACCACCGCAGCACCAGACGGAGTTATAGTACATGATCAGGCCGTATTGTGCTTGAATCATACTCACTTTGTCCTTCACTTTGTCCTTTCCCACCGAAAGTCCACCTTGTTTCGCCCATGAATACGAGACTACGGCTGTGCATAGCCATGTTTTCCGACTCTCATTTGTCGTCATAGGGAGCGCCGGCAACCGTAAGGTTTGCAGCGGCTTTGCTTAAGGTGTGTTACTGACAGGGAGAAGAGCACCGAGCCTTCGCTCTTAACAAACTCCGCTGCAATCAGAAACGTATGGGAAAAAACGCAAGCATCTCAAATCCAGTTCTTGCAGTCTCCACGTTACTCTAGTTCCAGTACGTAGTTTTTTGGGGACATCTGACGCGATGTCCCCAAATCTACAGCACAGCCATGGTCGCATTTTTCTGTCGTGACTGAACAGGTCACTCATGATTTAGAAATATTCGCTTCACAGTAATTTAATTTTTGTGTATGTGTGAAGCAAGATCGGTATCACGTCTGTACTGACCGTGGTTTACAACTGACCAACACTGACCATCCACAGCTTTAAACAGACAGACACGGGTGAAAATTTAACCCCCTTAGCAAAGGTAAAAAGGGGAGAAAAGGCTGTAGTGCCATCAGTGGCTGCAGGTGTGTGTGTGTGTGTGTGTGTGTGTGTGTGTGTGTGTGTGTGTGTGTGTGTGTGTGTGTGTGTGTGTGTGTGTGTGTGTGTGTGATGGGAAAGGGGTTGTTCTCCCGCTTACCAACGCTCTGACAAATCACTGCTGGAGACAAGAGGAGCTCTCTTGCTGAACACAGGTGCGAACAGTTGAGCTCTCCCTGAACCCCAATGAACTCGGAACTGTAAATATAAAAAAAGAATCGCAACAAAACCCTGCAAGTAAAAGACTGGATTTAAACAGTCAGAGGAATAGCACTAAATAAACAAACCAAATAAAGACCTAGATACAAATCATAGAGAATAGAGTAAAAACGTAATAATTCAAATGTTGAATCTGAATGTCAGGTCTCCATATCAACTAATACCTGTACTTGCGTTTCCTAATATTCAAACCATTGCTGTTCGTGGGTATTTTGATTTGAGTTGTGTCCTTTTTTTTTTTTTTAAGGTGGAATTAATGTTGTTAGTTTAACCTCATGGTGGATATTGTGGTCCCAAAGTGTTGGAGCTTGCGAGATGATCTGCTATGAAACGCATTAGATTTCTTCAGGCTTTTCTGCAGTACTGTACAGTCTGTCCATTTGCAGTGGTGCTACCTCTAAGGAAATCGAGCGAGTGGAATTTCAAGTCTGTCAAATCAAGAAAGGAACCATTCACATTTTGCACATCACAGCCTTGATGTAGCGATGATGTGTGTATGAAGCATATACACTTCCAACCTTTAAACAGCCGTTTTACTTTGTTCGTACTTTCAAGTTCGCACATTCATGCCACTTTTCTATACATCTTTCACCTCCTCCAAAGCGAAGCCTCCTTTCTCTCCTCCGTCAAGAAAAGGTATGTCCTTTGAATCAGCTTTTATCAGCCGACGCCACTCATGCGGCTGGAGTCAGGGGGCCCTGGTCTTTCCTCGAACGGTAGGATAGATGGTGGTATGAGCGACGGGTTTCACTTCACGCACACGGAGCTCCAATCTGCTTTCATACTTTTGAAATCATTACCTCAGAGCGTGACAGTGTTTCTACTGGGTTTTTTTTTTTTTTTGGTAATGAACAGCAGAAAGTAGTGTGTGTCAGAAACTTGAACTCAGCACAAACACGTGCACAAACCCACACACACACACACACACAGGCGCTCTATTTAAGCGGTGCAGCGATTAGCTGATTAGTGGATTCGTCAATCAACAGAAAATTAATCAGCAACTATCTCGATAATTGAATAATTGTTTTTCACAGAACGATCACCAAATATTGGCTTGTTCCAGCCTCTCAAATGCGAGGATTTGATGCATTTCCCTGTGGTACATAATAGGAAACTGGATATTTTTGGGCTTGGGACTTTTGGTCAGACAAGAGAAGGTACCAGACGGGCAGGTTTAAGTATTTCTCTTGCAATTTCCGTTGGGCTGGTTGAGATAAACAAAACAGGCATATTTCACTATTTTCTGACATTTTATGGTTGAAACAGTTCATCGAGGAACTGGCAAATAAATGCAATGTATTGTGCTTCATGTCCACTTTTTTTAGTAAATAATAATCAAACAATCATCTTTCCCCAACCTTATCAAGTACTTTCATTGCCTCAACATACCCATACCAAAAAAATGCGATCATGCTTTAGTTTCTCCGAGGGGATATTGTAGGTAACAATAAATGTAATACAATGTCAGTGAACATTTTGCATGTACGTTCAGTGTTAACATTGTGCGACTTAGCATCCGTTCATTAAGTTCTTTCCTAATTATGTAGATAAAAAACCTGATCTGGGTGGCATTACGTTCCTCCCAACACATTTTTACTGTTGCAAATGAGTAGTATATAAACATCATTTCCACGAGACAGGGTTGAACAAATTTAAAGGCTTAAACTAATAACAAACTTTCAAAAAAAATGGATGAAGATTGAGACACAGGTACTCGTTTCGCCCGTGGCCCTGGGATAAGTATGTTCATACACGTTATCAAAGTCTGAACTACGGAAACACAACTCTGCTTCTTGTCGTGCGTTATCCATCGCCGGGGCTCTGACATGACCATGCATAGGCCACAATAACGCACGTTTGTTTTGCTTGGTGAAGTGTGTCAACATTAGCAAAAGGAAATGTCTTTATGTTGTAAATGGCATCTTGCGTGTTGCAAATTTTGGTGAAACTGGTCCTAGCAGTCGTTTCGTAAACATTAATTTGAATTAAATTTAACAGTTCTTCATAAACCACTTGAATTTTTCTTCCTACCCCTAATTTTGACAAATTGACGTTCACATGACAACTTACTAAGCCTCTGATTGCTGGACCACAAGGGCAGAAAATAAAGATCGGCAACAGGTAGATTGACCAGGCCAGGCTCTAAAAATTCTCAGTATTCCTTTAAAGACGATCCACCACAAAGGCTACAAGCAAGCGAAGGACTGATGTGACACTTCCTCTATACGGCATTATGATCAAATGAATGCAAGAATGAAAAATTAAATAGAATTCCCTTAAATGAATACACAGTCCAAGGGCACAGAGAGTCCTGTTATTTGCTGGTCTTTCACATGAATGGCAGACAATCCTTTTGGTGAAACCTTCTCTCTTGAACCTTGAGCAATTTGTTTCCATTTCTCAATGTCACTTAACGCATCAGAAATACATTTCATCCTGATTCGCTAATGGACACAGAACCGGCATACTGGTGATAGGAACATTATAAAAATGCAACTTTTTCAAAACCTATTCCCCATTGAAATTATTCCCTTTTAAAACAACTCACTCACCAAGGGGGAAAACTGTGATTTAAAAAAAATCTATATATATATCCCTTTATTTTTCCTTGAGAAAACAACAGCCATGTCTTTAAGGAGAGGACAGCTCACTTGTTGTCAACCCCTTGTTGCCAGGAGGAAGAAGCCTCGTCTTTGAGTTGCAGTGAAAACCACCAGTTTGCCTACAACTGATGACTTTCTGATGCTTTCTGCAAATGAGTGAGTGGGGGAAAAAACTGAAAAACAAATCCATATTACCATAGAATATATATTTTTGAATACATTGCACTCTATTTTTAAAGCATAGCAACATGCCAGTTCCATAAGTATTCCAGATTCCTACAAATACCATAATTTAGCCCCTTCCAAAGAAGCTAAAATTTCCTTAATCTCCATAATTGCATCCGTTTTTACAAATTGCCCCCCTGTCTGAAGTCCTTGAGAAGATGCTTTTTCTTTTTACTGGCTGTCATTTATAAATTTCACCTCCTTTTCGAAAAAAAAATCAAGGCTCACCACAGTTGTGAGACGGCTTCACTCAAAGTGACTAATAACCCTGCTGATTTCTGTGAACAGATGGGACAGCTTGATCTTAATTTCTGTGAAACCCTCATCATCTTTGGCAGCACTGAGGTCCGGAGCTTCAGTTAATGTGCACATCAAACATCGGAATGGAGAAAAAGTGACTTTGACCGTGGCATGATTGTCGGTGCCAGACGGGCTGGTCAGAGTATTTATGAAGCTGCTGATCTCCTGTGTTTTTCACCCACAACAGTCTCTAGAGTTTTTACTCAGAATGATGCGAAAACCAAAAAAACATCCAGTGAGCGGCAGGTCTGCAGACGGAAACGCTCTATTGCTGAGAGAGGTCAGAGGAGAACGGCCAGACTGGTTGGAGCTGACAGAACAAGCTACGGTTACTCAGATGACCTTTCTTTACAACTGTGGGGAGCAGAGAAGCATCTCAGAATGCACAACACCTCGAACCTTGAGGCGGATGGGCTACAACAGCCGAAGACCACGTCGGGTTCACGTTCTGTCAGCCAAGAACAGAAGTCTGCGGCTGCAGTGGACAACAGGCTCACCAAAAACTGGACAGCTGAAGACTGGAAAAACGTAGCCTGGTCTGATGAATCTGGATTTCTGCTGAGGCAGCAGATGGTAGGGTCAGAATCTGGCGTCAACAGCATGAAACCATGGACCCAACCTGCCTTGTGTCAACAGTCCAGAATGGTGGTGGTGGTGTTATGTAACGGGAATAGTTTACTTGGAACACATGGACCCATTAATATAAGTCAACGTTTAATGGCCACAGCCTGTCCGAGTGTTGTTGCTGACCATGCGCATACCTCTATGGCCACAATTTACCATCTTCTAATGGCTACTTTCAGCAGGATAATGCACCAGGTCACAAAGCAAAAGTCGTCTCGAACTAACTTCATGGACTTCAGTGGCCTAGCCAGTCACCAGATCTGAATCCAGTAGGGTATCCTTAGGATGTTGTATTTCAGTAGATTGGCAGCATGAATGTCCTGCTGACAAACCTGCATTAATGATGTGATGCAGTCATGTCAACATGGACCAGGATCTCAAAGGAAAGTTTCCAACATTATGTGGAATCCAGGCCACGAAGAACTGAGGCTGTTTTAAGAGAGGGTTGCTCTACCCAGAATTAGTCTGGTGTTCCTAATAAAGTGCTCTGTGATTGTATTTATTGTGGTGTTTCCCTAGGATCAATTCAAGGTCCTTTGTTGTTACAATTATAGGCTTTTTTTCCCACACATTTTAAAGTTATGGTTGTGTCTGTGTTTGAATAAATAGAATACTTGGACCTTACTGTTGGTTTTTAAGGCTCTGCTTTGTTGGTCCTGAGATGTTTTTAGTCCTGCAAGAGTCTGAACATATCCTGTGATGTGTTCTATATCAATCTCTGCTTGCTGTCACTTGCTCCAGGTCTCAAACGAGAAAAAAAAAATTGGCTTTAGCAGTAAAAACTCTTAAGCCTTGAAACAGACAAAAGACCTAGCATTTAAAATATTAAAATATCACTACAGTTAAATAAAATCCACCACATAAAAGCACAGTGAATGAAATTGCATAAAATACCTAAAATACAATAAAATAAGATGAAAACAGTAAAATAAACAAATAAAAAACACAAAACATAGTTGACCTCGCAAAATAAAACGTTGGGCTACTGTTAATAAAAGGCTTTTTTAAAAAGAAAAGTTTTGAGAAAAGATTGGACTGATGTTACCCTTTCATGTAGGTGAAATTCATTGTTGTTTTTTTGGTGGGATTTGTTGATAAAAATAAAGAGATAAAATAACACCAGATTCATCATTTAAGTGGAGAAACCTGTAAAGCAAATTCATAAATTTCAGGTATAAAAAAAAATCTATTCCAAGTTGGATACTTTATCATAACAGATACTGCGAGCTTATTCATGTTGCATACCTGCCTGAAGCTGTTGAACCATGACCACGTTGTTTCCTTCTTTAAGTTATGACGCGACAGAACCGTTTTGTATACTGTTCGGGTGCTATTGATGTAATGTTTCTCTTTCTGGTTATCAAACACCAACCACGGATCATTACTGTAAGTATCAGTCCTGTGAAATGATTGTTTGGGGACAGGAAAAACCCGATTACAGATCCTGAATGTGTATTTCTACTCGGAGATGTTTTATTTAACGTTGTGTTTAATGCCAGGCCTGGTCTAAAAGTCCCCGTTGTGTGTGTTTGTGTTTGTTATGCATGCCTGTGAGTCTGTCTGCCTACCTGTCTGTCTGAGGTTGAATAAAGGAGTATTCTGTATTTCCTTATTGTTGTCTCCCTCCTCTTCTTCTTCTCTGACCTTCTATTGTGAGTTGCTTGGAGACTGACAGAAAAGAAGCGCTGTCCAACCCTTTATATATTTCCCTCTCTCCCCTCCATCCATCCATCATCCGTCCCCATGTTTCCCTCCGTCTCTCAGCCCCTTTACCCCCTCATGTCCGTCCGTCTTTGTTTCTGTCTTTCCCTTCAGATATCAAACATGCTCTCACTGTCTTCTAGTATTCACAGCACCGAGTCATCCTCCCATACAATGTTGGATGTGTCTGGGTAATAGGGTGTGCACACAAATACACTCACAGACACTCACAGACACGCACACACACACACACACACACACACACCCTTTATTCGCAGCTTTTCATTGCCCCCACTCTCCAATTCGCATGGTACGAGACATTGGCCTTGGGATGGATGCGTGTTAGACCCTCCTGGCCCTGTAAAACATTTGATTTCTATCAGTCTGCCTCTGTGCGTGTCTACATGTGTTTATGCACATGCAACAATCTCTCAAATTGAGTCTATACAACTAAAAATTGAATTGATCAAACCCCCCACCACCACCGCCGCCACCGCCACCACCACCAAGTTGAGTGGCCGTCAGCATTTGTATACCAATACAAGCACTAGCTATAGCGTAATTTGATTGATTCCCATTTGTCTGCTGTCTGTTTTGCACCTGTGTTGCTGGGAATGAATTGGAGGAATATGTCACATAGTGATCTTTCTCCTCTTAACAAGCCAATTTATCAGGTGGCTCCTAGGTTCTTGGTGAACGTGGGTCTTTTCATTACCAAGCCTCTCCCTCTTTTCCTCTCCCTCTTTATCTGCCAATTCAAAGAAAAGCTTCAACAGGAGAAAAAAAAAAAAAAACCTTCCATATCATAAAGAAAAACCGAGTAAATGACAAGAAAGGCAATGCTCCTTTTCTTCACAGCTGGACAATGAAAAGAGGGTGAAGATGATTCCTCTTAATTAAGGAGCGGGGAAGATATAGCTAACAAGACGGTTCTAATTAAGAGCATCCTGCAAGGGGACGAGGTGAAGCTGAGAAGCGAGGCTCAGGAGGGATACAAAACAAAAACGTTTGCAGTTTAGCATCCAAATCCGCAGAAAGGAGCAAAGCTGAAATGCAAGAAATGTTCATCAAATGCTTTGCTTTTGCCTTGCATAATTACTTGCTTTGTGCTGTTCGAATGGTCTGGATGACTTCGTAGCGATGGCTTCCAGAGCTGGACGCCTGGGTGATGGAATATATTTCCCTAACAAGTGTCGAGCCTGTCTCTTCTCCCGCCGAGCCCCGGAGCCTGACACCTGGTAACAAGAATGTAGCTGCTGCCCCTTCTGCCTTTATCCTCGAGACCCATTCAGCTAATCAACGGCAGGTTAAATAAGAGAGGTATGAAAGCAAGAAAAAACAGGCGGGCTGAGTAGATGTAGAGCAGGGTGGATAATTAAAATCAAATGTGTTGTAATCAGAAAAGCGCTAAGCAGCATCCTAATTAGCCTGTTTGGTAACTGTATTCACAGCGGATTGTCTTATCTAGTTTCCCTCGTTACAATTTTTAAAAAGTTACCAAGTGTTTTACACAATACATATGAAAAGAAAGCATTAAAAGTCGGATTGAAAATAGCAAATACAAGAATCGCAACACAAAGAGATGAAAAAAAAAAAAACGTTAAACATACTTAGATAGCGTAAAGGAAGATCAACATTAAGTAACGCTTTAGATTATAGCCAGAAAATTAGTAGGACAGTGGTGCATTTTCATTGTTTTCGACTCTCCAGCAAATTAGATTTGAAATGAAACAATGACTTTGAGATTTGAGATTTAGTGTAAATTTGAATGCTCTATATAGTGCCCTCAGAAATTCCCCCAAATGGAGCAATAAAGTACTTTCCGCTAACAACAGCCAAGCCGTGCACTAAATAGCTGAGTGTTTCTGATAAACTGTATGTATGGAGCAGTGAGTAAGTCAAACACTTTGAGACAACTTTAGCCATTAAACATAAATGACGCAGTGCAGATTGTAGGGAAAACAAAGCGTTAAGAGTGAACACTTTAATACCTTCAGTATGAACATTATGTAGCTTCGAATGTTCACTAAAAACATTCTCTCATCATATTGATTAAAAAAAAAACCCAACATATTCCGGTCTGCATTACGTGTCTTTCAAAACATTTGCTGTTGCAAATTAATAGTATATAATTATACCACTTTAAGAGATCAGGTTACTAAAACTCTATTGTTCCTGACAGATCACTTCTTCCCATTCAGCACGGTCTCACAAATCTCTGAAATACACTGGGGGGTGAATGTTATGTTATAAAGTGATGACACAATGCAAAGACCTTGTCACAAGTACAACATTTGCAGAGGAAACACAGTAAGAATGCTTTAGGGTCAGTTCATCCAAATCAGCCACGAAAAATAATACATTTTCTCACTTACCTCTGCGCAAAATAGTTTTATTTATAGCCACGGACGGATTATGAGGCAATGGGCCGCTGGGCCATGGACAGGTAGACTGAAGATATGCAAAATGACTACAGACGGTGCATCGTTTGTCGTCAATTTGTGCGTCTTTGTGGTAGTTTTGAGTCTCTTGGTTGCTGTTTTGTGTCCTTTTGTGGTCATTTTGACTGTCCTTGTAGTTGTTTTGTGTCTGCGTGGTCCTTCTGCGTCTTCTAACTCAGCTGTTTGACTTTCAAACAAGACATATCAGCAGGCCTTCTGACCTCACGGGGCCGCTGAGCCTGTAAGTCTGCTCGGTACGTGCACCCATGCTTCCAGCTAATAAGTATTCTGCTGCTACCCCAGCACAACAGAGGTAAGTTTAAATTAAAGTAATGTATAAAAAGACTTTTATCAGTTTTCATTTGAACCACTTTCTACACAGAAATGGTCCCAGTGAAAGCAGCAGCTTGTTCTATGACTTTAGACTTTGAATGCCATGCAGCATTTGGCATTTTTGTACCATTAATGGGCCCTAATTGCACAGAAGCTAAATTCAATTTCTCTTCACATTCTGCTCTGGGCAAATGAGAACAACAACTGACTTTGTCGACCATTGATCTCCTCCCTGTTTCCCTTTAAACCTTCACATGACCTCAGCCTCCCTCACATACACAAATGCACTCAAACACACATGAATGCACACAAACAACTCTCCTCCATCCTCCACTTTCTTGTTCCTCACATGTTCCTCTGCTGCCCTACTAAGGTTTCAGTCCTGCATCTAACTTGGTGCCTGTCATACTCTCTCTCTCAGACACACACACACACACACACACACACACACACACACACACACACACACACACACACACACACACACACACACACACACACACACACACACAACCAGGTTTCAGGGCCATTTCTAACTTGGGTATATGAGATGAGGGGAGCCACATGACTCGTGATTCATGAGGACGCTCATAGAGCTGTCAAACTGGAGGCAGGTGTCTCTCTCTCTCTCTCTCTCTCTCTCTCTCTCTCTCTCTCTCTCACACACACACACACACACACACACACACGCACACACACACACAAATAGAGAAAATGGGAGTCTGACCTCATCCCTAAACATTGCAAGATGGTGGTCGGATGGCTGGCAAAAGAGTCTTGTTGCCAGTCACAGGACCTAAGCTCACACACACACACACACACACACACACACACACACACACACACACAAACTCTAAATAGTGAGTTGAAACCTGATCAAGCTGGCAAAGCTACAATATCATATTAAAAGTTATGGCTTGTCCTGCTGATACGTGGCTCCCCGGTGGTGTCGGCCAGTTTTCTCTGTGACCCTTTGCCACGATTTACACATTGGCACCCATCACCACCCACAGGTGCTGCATCTTGCCATCTCACAGCTTTCACTGTGACAGAAATACTGCGGTCGAAAACCAAAAAAAAAAATTCTCTTTGACAATCAACTGCCAGGTAACAGATGAACCAGTAGTGATTACATTTTTTTTTTTTTTTTTCATTTGCTGTTCTTGACGCCCGGCAAATCACTTTTCTGGCTTAAATCTGCATCACAGAAAACGATGCATTTCATATTTTGCATGAAGAAAAGAATAAACCAAGTTGCTTGCCAAACGAAACAAACAAAGGTGCAGCTTGTAGACACAATTTATGGAAGATAATAGTGCACTTGGCACTGCAAATAGCAAAATAAGAAATAGCATTAAACGAATTAAAGATTTAAAAATACATTGTAATCGTTCTGCTCTAATTTTGCAAGCAGTTTCTCAGCAAGAGCCTCACGTCTCCGTGTTTAGTTAAAGGGATTATGTGGTTGAGGAGAGTATTTATAAACTATTGGTCTTGATGAGCTGGAGGTGGGGTTACGTAAATGAACGAGGCTGTTGGTAATAATAGAAGGAGCAGTGGAGATCCTGTAGACCTGAGTCTGAATACAAGTGACCCCCCCCCCCCAAGCAAAAAGAAAGTCCCTGAAATACATGTAATATTGTAGGTAGCCATGTTATTCTGCTGGGTTCTATTCTGATTTTAATTGACCCCTCATTATGCTTTTAGTCAGGCCAGTGGCAGGTCTCTAGGGGATGACAGTGTGGGTCCGTCGGTCCACCGCTTTTATCCGGACGGAAATATTTCACCAACCGGTGGAAGGATTTTCAAGCAACTGTGTGCAGACATTTACGGTACTCTGAGGATGAATCCTACTGACTTCGGCGACCCCCCCCCCCGAACCTCTCATCTAACACCGCCATCAGGTCGGGTGCGGCCAAATACCTGCAAAACTGATCACATTCCCATCAGCCTCCGCTGTACTTTGTTAGCAGACCTTAGCACGCGGACACGCTGAAGTACGATGGCGAACACAGCGGAGATGATAAACGCCGGCATGTTAACATTGTCGCTGTGAGCATGTTAGTGTTTGACTCAAAGCACCGAGTACAAGCAAGTACAGCCTCTCAGAACTACAAACATGGCCGCAGACTCTTAGTCAGGGTTGTTCAATACAACCTTTTATCCTATTAATTTAAGAATGATTTTAATTTGTTGAGGAGGCTGAAACTCTACAATTGTGGTGAAGTATCCTTAACAACGGTGAGGTTTTACAAGTCTTTGCTGAGGTTGGAGCTCATGCACGTTATGTACCGTGTGTGCAGGAATTTTTGGACATGGAATGGATGAATGAGGGGGATATTTCCACAGTCTTGCTGCCTCGCTCCACACAATCAAACTGATCTGGAACAAGTGAGCGTGGAGGACTCGGTGTCTCATATTCTCACAGAGAAATGAACTGTGACAAGCCGTGAATTCCTCCCCTCGCTACAGGACCAGAATTCAGACCGCGCCGTTCATTTTTTATTGAGACACCAACGGAGGATTTGTGTCCGGAATCCGTGTCATGCAGGACACAATCCGACGAATGTGGCACAGTTTTAACACTGGTAACCTCATACGGGAGCCTCTGCTAAGGTTTCTGGGCCAAACGTCCGGCCGTCTCCACGCTCGTCTGCATTCTGTTACATACAGTTTACACCCACTGCTGTTAAGTCATTGTTAAGCTGTTATCGTGTCAGTTATATAGACATGATAACTGGGACTGTAAGAGGACTGAGGGAGAGGCAGCGAACGTGAGCAAGCTTACCGAGCGCAACTAATGACCGCGAGTGGCCTGTAATTCACCACATGGTGTTTTATTAACAGTTTCATACTAACTGTGTGGCCTTCATGCACTTTTTGTTTCCCAGTAGATTTCTTCATCTGGTGGGTTAATAGAAATGAAAAAAAAGTCTTAATTATTGTTGCTATTTAAAATTTTCTGGTTTTTCTTCGTATGCTAATTTATCTCACTCACCGTTAACCCTCCTGGATCGAACACTGTTGGGTTTCCATTGCCTGGGTGTCATCTCGTCTATTGCTTCTGCAGGGCTCTGTCTATTGTGTTTTATTTGATTGATTTGGGAATTAAAATGCATGGAATACTGTATAAAAAGGGGTCTCTGCCTCAAACTGGAACGTTTTCTGGGTCAAAGACAGTAGTAAAAAAGGGGATTTAGGTAATAAACATTGAGGGAAGCTTGATGTGATGGTGAAGCCTGTAGGGGAGCAACAACTCATATATATTTTGTCCGATTTTTGAATAATCGTCTCAAGTTGTCTGACGTAACTACAAATGCTCCTGTTGCCTTTGCATGACCATCATTTGCTAAAATGTTATGACGGCAAGTGTCTTGTGGCCTTTTTCTTCTGAGAAATCATGAAGTACAGCCAACGTCAGCTGATTATTCCCCTTATATGAATTCATTATTGAAATATTCTTTCAGTTTTTTTCTGGCACACAAGTGTCTTTTGATGTTTACGAAGCCGATGGAGTAGGAAACGTACCTAATATTTCTCTGATTTTTTCCACATTTTACTGAAATTGCTGTACTAACCCTGTGATCAGTCTGATAACAGTGAAAGCTGGGAGAGCTCGCCGGTCTGAGCACGAAGATTCTCGAGATTCCCTGCAGCATAGCAGCCGTGCTTCACAGTGCTTGTGCAGCTTGTTAAGAGGGGATGCCAGGCATGGTTCAGCCCGTGTATATTTTCATTTAGTCTGAATGCTTGGCACACTGGGGTGGTAAACGGAGAGCCAAGGTGGGCATAGATGGCATAGTTGCTTTGCACTTGTATGTGATGAAAGAAAACATTCATTAACAGATCTAATTTACATTGCCTGAAGAGGCGGCGCGGGGTGCGTGGCTGGGCCAAGGGACTGTGATCATCACACACACACACACAATTTAACATTAGATTTGGCATTTACAGTAGCAAACCCTGACATTCACATTTACAATTTGTACCCCACAACATGTTCCAAGACATTTCTTGTGCCGTAATATATTAGAGTCTGTAAAACATAGCTACAGTTGCTGCTTATGTCTGTATAACTTGCATCAAGTAGCCTGAAACTGGTTATTGTCATATTTCTGCTTTTATGTTGATTACAGTGACAGAAAATGACATGTTTGACTTATTTGTGTGTAACTGTTTACGAGAGAGACACAGGCCAAAAAAGTACTAAAGTCCAGCCTTGTCATGCACTTGTTGTGTATCCATTCTTGCATGTGACTTATGTGTCCCCTTATTCCATGTGTGTTTGTGTGTGTGCGTGCGTGCGTGTGTGTGTGTGCGTGTGTTCGTGTGTGTGCGTGTGCCTGTGTTTGTCCGCAGAGCACCTCTTTTCCAAGTATGGTCACTATGAGGCAGAGCTGTCGCTTGGGGGCCTTTGGTGGAAATTAATGAGTGACAGCCAAGGGCAAAAAAGAGGAGACAGCTGGGCCTGTCAGCACCCAGAACAGGAGCAGCGGCACCCTGGGGCCCGCCGAGGAGGCGAGGGAGCAAGGGAGCAGAGGAGCATGAGGAGATAACGGGGGGGGGTTACTGAGGAGGTAAGTGGGGGAAGATCATTTTGACATAAGATGAGCAGTATTGACATGTGGGGAATCAATAAAATGTACTAAATACTACAAAACTAAGACAGAAAAAAGCAAGTTTACAGTGTTAATGTAAATACTTTATAAGAAAACCATTAAGGCAACATGACAGAAAAGAACTAAGGGGTCGGTTCACCCGAAAAATGCAAACAAAACATATAAGCCATCCCATTATAGTGGAGGTAAATGGAAATAGCTGGTCGCTGAGTGTGATTAACCATATTTACAGTGGCTGCGCAGGCCTGAATGTCACAGTTTTCAACCGGCGACGGACTGAATTTACTGCTGACCCGAGGACCGTCTGTCTCAGCGCTGAACACGGCGGCCGTGTGAACGGTGATGTGTTCACTTGCTTTTGAATGGTGACGCAGTCGTCCGCCTCTAAACGCAATATTTAGAGTAGGGAAGCCTCCAGCGCTATCTCTTACTCTCCCAGTTCTCGTTCGCTGCTACTTGATCCGTCTAACAAGGTCGTTATTGGCCCCAGTAGCGTTCCACTGTACCAGATCAGCGAATCACGTAGTCAAAGGGGACGAGGTTTGGCTCCACACTGATGACAGGTGTGCACGTAAGGGTAAAACATGTAAGTCCCTTTGGACAAAATGGACTCGCCCCGTCACGAGGTTATTCATTTTACGTTACATCCAGCTGAGAGACCACACCAGTGTAACTCGGGAGCAATCCGGGGGTCACCGTCTTTCTCAGGGACACGGACACGAAGACGGGGTGAGCCGGGGATCAAACCCCAAACCTCAACCACCTAAGCCATAGTTTCTGATACGCCAAACCCTTATTTGTATCTCCTGTTTAATGAACCCTGGAAGCTGCTTTGCAGATCTATGATTACCTCAGCATTTTTTTTAATTTATTTATGTTTTCCAACTGATGTGGGTAGCTGTTTTTAGCTCCTCGAAGTCTATTTTCTTTTAATACGGCACAACCTACCCGATATCATCCACACTTATCATTTTGTTGAACCAGTATTGTACAGTGCGTCACATCCTTTTAAGGTTAAGGTGACAGACCTATTTAAGGCAGAATAACTTCATAATTCCCTGGTAACTCTTTAACAAATGTTTTGTTTTTGTTTTTTAATGTTGGCATTGATGTATTCATAAGTGAATACAGAATTTTCTTCATTGAAAGTTAGTATTTAAAGCTGCACTGCATTCTATACCTGGATTGGACCGTCATGCAATGAAAACACGTGCAATCTTCTAAAGCGCCCGTCTTTTCATGTAAATGTCCTCATAGCCTTGTGACAGAGAG